>NC_135692.1:16552667-16676416 GCF_964276395.1 Gasterosteus aculeatus | reverse complement strand
CAGAGGAATGGCTCTGGAGGGGGGGGCCACGCCGCTGGGGAGCCCCGGGCCGGACCCATGGGCGCCCCAGTCCGCACAGAGGTAACGGGGCCCCCGAACCCTCGGACCCTAAGAACTCCGCCTCCTGGCTTTAGTCTCGAACTGTCGTTGCTTTTGTTCTTGTTTTTGCACAGAAAGCAAATGAACTTGTTTATTTGCTACTTACTTTATATTTGTTATTCCAATAATAACCAGATTCCAATTTCAGGGTACCAAGAAGCAGGCTCCACCCCCCCCCAAACCACTGAACCCTCCACCCGGCCCCTCCTCGTCCCAGTCCCTCAGCCCCCTCTCCCAGACCGGGGGGGTGCGTCGGCCACTCCCCCCACCTCGCGCCCTCACAGCCGTGTGCCACGCCCAGCACGCCACTCCAGCAACCACACCCCGATCCAAGCCCCCAGCCACCCCCCCCCGGAGCCTCCGTCACAGGCCCAGCCCCCCCGCCGCGGCCCGCCGGGGACCATCGGGGCTCGGACCCCCCCCGAACCCCCCGGCACTCCGAGCCCTCCCAACACCCCCCCCGCCTTCCACCCCCCGCCCGCGGACGCGGGGGCCCTCCGCCCCCCTCCCCCTACCAGACGGGCTCCCTCCCCCCGGCCCGCGGCCCGTCCCCAAGCCCTCGGAACCGCCCCAGCTTGCCGCCGCCGCCAGCTGCCGCCACCCCCCCCACGCCCGCCGGGGACTCCAACGGGATCTGTGCTCCCCAAGACGACGGGTGAGCTTAGTCCTTCTCCCCCCCCCAATGTACATTCCCAGTAACTGCTCCCCCCCCCCTTCCCTTATCCCTGCTGGTCAAACAGGCACCACCCTGCTGTTCAATAACCCCCCCCCTCCCCCCCGCTGAGCCCCCCGCGGCCCTTTAAGCTCTGGAAAATATGACACCCGCTCGCACCAGAACTTTAAAGCTCCACATGTCAGCGATTAAGGGAGCTGTTGGTTCCGTTGCTGTGTGTGTGTGTTTGTGTGTGTGTGTGTTGCATGTGAGTTCACTCAAACACACACACAGCTGCTGCTCTTTTCTAGTACATTCCTTGGTATGTTTTTGTTGTGTGCAGCGTTAAAATGAACCTGATTGTGATTGCCCCCCCACCCCCCCTCCCCCTCCCCCCCCCCTCCAGACCCATCAATGTCTTTCAAAGGGCCGAGGTCGACCTTTGATCCCCGAGTACGTTGGAGACCTGCAGCCTGCGGCGCCCCCCCTCGTCCTGCCTGCCCCCCCCCCAAAGACTGTGACCTGGACACTGAGAGCACCGTCCTATGAGGCGGAGACGATGACGCGTCCCGGTCCAGCTGCAGGACGTCCCCCCCGGGGGGGTAAACGATGGCAGTGATGGTTCAGCACGTTGGGAACGATTTCTTATGCAACGCGATAAAAATACAACGTTTCAATTTATACACCAAATGATTTCTAAATGAATCACTGCTTTAGTCACAGGGCCACTGCCCCCCCCCCCCTCAGGTAGCTCTCTCCAAACCTCCAGCCACCTCCACCCGCGGCCGGATGGCGCTCACGAGGAGATTACGTCGTCTCACAAAGACTGATGATGATGTCATCACAAACCGTGATGATGTCATCACAAACCGTGATGACATCACATACATGAAGCACCGGGCCGACTCGTTGGCTGGCTGGTGTTTTTTTTAATGTAAAAAAAATGGGCCTTAGAACGAGGAATGAGAAAGGTGTTTCCTTAGCGGGGGGACGGGGGACAGGGGACGGGGGACGGGGGACGGTGGGGCGGCGGCACTCGACTGCCTCTCTGCTGTATTTATTTAGCGCTGTGAAAACATTCCCTGTGTCTTAATCTTTAAACTCCACCTGGAACGTGTAATAACCTTCAATGATTTACTGTGTAATACAGTATTTCCAAGAAGCTGCCATGGCAACAGGCGTGTTTCTGGGACGTGGGGAAGGAAACGTGTCCCTCGGCAGGAGACGTCTTCCACAGAGCTTCGTGGTGGAAGTAGCAGAATCAAACCGCCTCCCAGACCGAACAGTATTTAGATGATTCTTACCAGATGTTTGAACGGAGGCCAATGAGCTGTTTCCTAGTAAACCCGTCCGGTGAGTTGACCCCAGTAGTCATGTGACACCCCCCGGGTCATGTGACAAGACCTCTGGTCTGAAGTCTTCTCTGTGGAGGCTTTTGCTTTCTGGCCTCGATGGTTCCTGAAGCATCTTGTTGTTCAGAGGCAACCAACCCCCCCGGACCCCTCGGACCCCCCGGACCCCCCCACCTTGCTGCCTTATCTTAGTATCTCAAAGCTGAACAAATGCCATTAAACTAGAAGTGACAGTGCTGCGTTTTAAGCTCCACAGATGTGCATGTCTGCCGTCAGTGGGCTTCATCATGGAATATGTACGCTTGGTTAAACACCTTCCAAAGAAAATAAAGTATATGAAGAAACTAAACGGTTTATATGTTTGAGTGCAAACAATGTTTTCAATCATGGTGTTCCTTTATCCATCAGAACCATTTGGAAACACATCAAACAATGAGAAACGGAGCCTGATACACAAGATACTTTCCTTTAATGTTAAACAGGGAACGCTACCAGCTGCACACGCTACACGCTACCAACATGCGATACATGTTAAAACAGGAATGACATGGATCCCTTCCAGATGACTTCAATAAGGAAACAAGACACACAAGCTGAATGGAAACGGGGCGCTGCCCCCCCCCCAACTATAGTTACCACACGCCGCATGCTGGAGGAGTCGGCCGGTCGCCATGACGACCAGAAAAACAGCAAATGTGTCCCTTTACTGTACCACGCATCACATTCTCACTCCGCATGCACGTTTGACCCCCCCCCCCCCTCACTACTGGTGTCCTAAAGAGAGCGTGACCTCCGTGGTTTCACTGGTTAGACGTCTATGAACACGTTATGGAGCAGTGAGGCCGATGCGTCTACGCAGAAGCTACTCGTTAAAATAAATACTGAACACTTCATGTTAAATACTCTACATTGAAACGATTGTTGCAGGTTTTCCATTTGCTTGATGTGGATTCCAGATGTTTAGAAACTCTTTCTAAATCAAATCGGCTCTGTGCACGCTAACTACACGCTAACTGATCTACACTTCTGCTGCTCCTCGATGACTGTCTACATCTACGCTCAATCTTTACAGTTCTCAAATATGATCTGATAGAAAATATAAACTTTATATCGTCGTATTAAACAGGTAACCTGGTCAAATGCGACCAGCTGGTTTTATTACTTGCGCCTCGTCTTAAAGCATCAAGTCACCTTTTACTGTCGCTGTGTGCCGTTTGTACTAAAGATGGAAATGCTGCTGTGGATGTCTGATGTGTCAACAGCAGCTCTCCTCAGCCGCCGTGGTTCTACGGATGAATGGAGCCCGTTTTCCTTCTGTCTGCAGACCTCAGTGTCTCCGTAGGGGGTCCCGCCACTTTGGGTTTGGGGAGTTCTGTGCCTGACGTCTGCTTCCATCCCTTCACCAGGCCTTTAGAAGGTCTTCACCAGGCCTCTAGAAGGTCTTCACCAGGCCTCTAGAAGGTCTTCACCAGGCCTTTAGAAGGTATTCTTTAGGCCTTTAGAAGGTCTTCACCATGCCTTTGGAAGGTCTTCATTTGGCCTTTAGAAGGTCTTCATTTGGCCTTTAGAAGGTATTCTTTAGGCCTTTAGAAGGTATTCTTTAGGCCTTTAGAAGGTCTTCACCAGGCCTTTAGAAGGTCTTCATTAGGCCTTTAGAAGGTATTCTTTAGGCCTTTAGAAGGTCTTCATTAGGCCTTCAAAAGGTCTTCATTAGGCCTTTAGGTCTTCACCAGGCCTTCAAAAGGTCTTCATTAGGCCCTTAAAAGGTCTTCACCAGGCCTTTAGAAGGTATTCTTTAGGCCTTTAGAAGGTCTTCACCAGGCCTTTAGAAGGTCTTCATTTGGCCTTTAGAAGGTCTTCATTTGGCCTTTAGAAGGTCTTCACCAGGCCTTCAAAAGGTCTTCATTAGGCCTTTAGGTCTTCACCAGGCCTTCAAAAGGTCTTCATTAGGCCTTTAGAAGGTCTTCACCAGGCCTTTAGAAGGTCTTCATTAGGCCTTTAGAAGGTCTTCATTAGGCCTTTAGAAGGTCTTCACCAGGCCTTTAGAAGGTCTTCACCAGGCCTTTAGACGGTCTTCATTAGGCCTTCAGAAGGTCTTCACCAGGCCTTCAAAAGGTCTTCATTAGGCCTTCAAAAGGTCTTCACCAGGCCTTCAAAAGGTCTTCACCAGGCCTTCAAAAGGTCTTCATTTGGCCTTTAGAAGGTCTTCACCAGGCCTTGAGAAGGTCTTCACCAGGCCAGGGGGGAGGACAGCCTGGGACTCCGGGGGTTTTCTGCAGTCTGGGTTTCAGTGAGGGCTCTCTGCAAGACAAAAAACATCTCATGTGATTTATACTCATTTTGACTGATTATTTTCATATTTGGGGATTCTACAGCTGGAACGTCAAGATGAATTCACAAAGTCTTTCACAGCTCATTAAGTACAAGATGCTCTCATATGTCATAGAAACATCATAAAGAAAAATATATAAAACTAACAGAACTAAATGTCACAGTATCCCTTTATTCTATCGTTTATCAATCAATAATTGTTGTTAAATGTTAATGTTAAATTTTCTTTTGCCGTCTATTCTGATGGTTTTCTGTTGAAATGTGCAGCATTTCCTACCATCAAACAATGAATAGTACAGTGTGTGAGATGTCACTACAAATAGCATAGAATTATATTCCATTAAAAAGATGAGGTCATCGCGCGCTGCTTCCAGTCTGTGACACAATCACTGCAGGTTGAATCCACCAAACACTATTATATATATATTATATATATTAGAACACATCCTCTCCTCTCAGCAGGACCAGCTCACCTCAAACTTGCAGATGAACTCTGCAAAGATGCCGAAGAAGGACTCCGTGTTGGCCGACTTGCCGTCCTCCCCGAAGAAGGAGGCCACCTTGCAGAACTCCTCCATGGCCTGAGTCTGCAGGGACTCCAGAGACTGGATCGCAGGGTGGCTGTTCTCCAGGAAGCTCTGTGGGGGCAACGGGGCATCAAACGACTGAGCCTTCTCACCTTGATGGGTGGGGGGTCACAACATGTTGGATGTAACATGTAACACATGTGACGTGTGCTGTGTGTGATGGGCGGTCGGCGTACGCTCATCACAGAGGCAAAGTGGTCCTCGGAGGTGGGGGGGACCTTCAGACAGGCCTTCCTGATGTCCAGGATGGTGGAGCCGAGGTCACTCAACTCTGCTGCGACGGTCTTCTGGTTCACTGAGCACACAAACATCGGCCGTTAGCTCATCACTGCGGAGCAGGGATTCCCTTTGGGGAGGCGGCGGTACCTTTGGCTGCCAGCGGCACCGTGCTCAGGTCTCTGGAGAAGTTGAGCAGCTCGGGGAAGTGTTGCCACAGAGACTTGGCCAGGATGTGGAGGAAGGTGGACTTCCCGTCCACGGTCTTGGTTGTGCTCAGCTGCGAGGTAGAGAGGAAGGAATGAGGGAGGAGGGAAAACGCGAGGAGGGCGAGGCGCCGCGGCGTGGGCCGTACCTCGGTCAGGAAGCTGATCTTGAAACTGGTGGTCTTGTGGCTCTTGGGCTGCCCGTTGTTGAGGTAGTTCCCCATCGCCAGCACGAACTGGCCGACAAACAGACGGACTCGGTGAGCTGTGATGCAAAAGCACGGCCTCACCTCCCTGTTCCCGCCGCCGGGCGCTCACCTCCAGGATCTTGGCCAGCTTCTTGCTGCCCTTCAGCTCCACGGAGGCCTTGTAGATGCAATCGTACGCGGCCTTCATCTCCTCCGTCCTCTCCTGCAGGGTGGTCTTGAAGTGGAGGCTCCGCAGGCGGGTTTTGTACTCGGGCACCATCAGCATCTGCAGGCGCAGGGAAACACGGGTTTGACGGAGGCGCTGCTCCTGGACTCGCGGCCGGGCCTCGGGCCAGAAGGCGTACCTGGAAGATGAAGCGGTCGGGCTCGCTCAGCTTGGCCGGGTCCTGCTCGAACCGCTCGTACCGCTCGACCTCGTCGTCGTCCGGCGCGTAGAGCAGCAGCTGCTTGATGTGAGCCGGCTCCAGGCGCTCCGTCGCCATGTTCATCAGCACCTGCCGCAGCTCGCTGGAGGAGAGCTTCAGGTGGGCGAGGAGGATGGCTGCCGAGGGGGAGGAGGAGGAGGAGTTAGCTTGTGAGGAGGGTCCAGATGTTCCTGACAGAACCCCCCATCTGCCCGCTATTATTTAAATATAAACGAGTATGGATCAAAGCTGTAATAATAATAATTATAATTAGTAATTATAGCAGAAATAAATCTTCTTACAGGAAGGTAAGCCAGTAGAAAAGACTACATCATAAAACAGGGACACGTCTGCTTGGCTTCAAAAATAATGTTTTTTGCTAAAATGAGACTTGTTTTATATTGAAGGTGTTATTTACACTCATCACTAAGAAAATAAATCCAAACAAGTTCCACCTTTATCAAACTCACACTTAAGGTTAAAAGTAATCATTTTAATTATCTTCCAGCTCATTTCGTTGCGCTTGAGCTCAGTTTAAAGATTCATTTACCCGACACTGGTGACCTTATTTTTCATAAGCGCTCTTATTTTGAAATCGTTATTTCATAACTGTACATTCTTACTTATAAATGAAGGTAAAATGAGTGTTGCTGACGGCATGAACAGCACTTCTGAGTGTTGATCATGTGATGCAGTTATTTAAAGCCACCCAGCATGCATTGGGACAATAACGCAACGGAACAACACAAGTGTTCATGTGTTCTTCTGTTCTACGTCGTGCGTCACAACATTCCCACACTGTGATTCATGTTTGAATGATGGGTTATTTGTGAGGAGAGACCGGTACCACCTTTTGATAACCGTGAAGTTTGGTAGTTATTCTGAATCATAAAGGGGAACCTGTTGTTTTTGCATCAACAAGTGAAGACACATTTTCATCATGAGATCACGGACATTTATTCTCTTAATCGCCAGAAGAAGAAACACATACAAAGTACAGGATTACTGGCAGCTGGATCACGATCAATAACTGCATACATGGATTCATTTACAGATACAAATGTCTGTGTTAATAATAATTAGCATTTTAGATGAGAACATGCAGCCTATGAAGTAATCCTCATGATCTGATGGCAATAAAGAGTTACCTACACTTAAACATGAGCAATATACAAAAATATAAAAACAACAATATGCAACAAAATATAGCTTTATATAATATGACCAAAAAGACCTGAACTCAACCGAACGTGTGACTGTTACAAATGGAATGTGTCATTTCATCTGGCGTCAGTGAAATGTTTGAAACTATTGACTGAGGTTTCACGTCGTTAGCGTCTCGTCGTTAACGGTGTTCTGCCGTCAAGTAACAGCTTAATGTAGAACATCATCAACATGAATGCATTGCCCCAGTGCATGCTGGGAGGGTTCCCGACACACCTACCTCGAAACATCACCAAATCATAGAAACCGACCAGGTGTTTTGTTCTTTCAAAATAAGAGCGCTTATTAAAAACAACCAGCCGCGATTAAAAAAATCCTTCCTCAAACTGAATGAGTTGGATGAGAAGCCAGAGGATAAATTAAGCCTGATAACAGCGTGCTAGTCGGAATTATTTGAGACACATTTGACTTCAACACAGTGAATCGAGATGGAAACATCTGTTGTCTGTTTGCTTCGTTACATCAGTGATGTCATTGACATCAGGACGTAGATTCTCATCTGCAAATTGCATAGCGTTTGTCTCCTTCGATTGTTGTTGTTGTTGTTGATGCTCTTTCCTTCATTGAGACTAAAAATCTATCTCGGCGTTTTGCATTTCGAGACGTCGGCGAGTTTGAAGGCGTCGGCCTTCGGCGACCTGGAACCCGCCCGCTCAGGTGTGACCCGCCGGGCTCTCGTGGTACTTACAGGCGTTGTAGGCTTTCTTGTGAGACAGAATCTCCACCACGTCCTTCTTTTTAAAGCTGTCGGGCAAGAAGGTCGCCTCTGGAGGGGAAACTAACAATATTAACAACAGTGTGAGGGCGTGTTCTCCAGACAGCGGGGGTCAACACACACACACACACACACACAGGGCGATGGGTTAATAACACAGCTCTGCACACTGTGTACAATAGATGACAGTAATGTGTGCGTTTCCTTTGGCAGAGCTGTGTTATTACTGATCTCTGTGAACACAGGGGAGGGGGGGTGGGGGGTGTGGGGGGGGGTGATGGTGCCCGGTGGAGAAGGACTGGATAAACAGGTGAACGGAGCAGCGCAGCACAAGTGTGAAGGTACAAACAAAACCGGGGATGTCAATAGATGAACGCACACAGGTGCTCGTCCAGGGATCATCTCAGAGCGACACTGAGCGGCGTGTAGATGAAGACGTGATGTTCAGGACTCGCTGACTTACTGGTTTGCCGCTGAGTCCCGAAGTGCAGATCGAGGTCCAAGTACTTCACCATGTCAGTGAGCTTGTCACAGTCGGAGTCCTCTCCCAGCTGGACAGAGAAGGACAATAAAGCTCTTGCACCATTTTCCCCGTGTGACGCCGAGTGAGAGGATTCTGTTTCTCATCCTGCAGACGATCACACATCATCAATATGTGACTATGTGGACTCACCTGACCCCATATCGTTCCCTCAGAGTTCTCCACCTGCTCCCAGCGCAGCCTCTTCACACTCATGTGGGTGGTGTCCGAGGCCTGGTGGCCCGGCTTGGGCAGCGGAGGCGGGTCACAGGGCGGAGGAAGGGGTGGAGGCGGCGGGGGCAGCGCCTTGGAGATTCACATTTCATTTTAGTCTTCTTCCACCGGACAAATACAACCGCTCACAACTTAGATCCTCACCAGGAGACCAAAAGGTGCAGACGCAGTGTGTACATGCAGTGTGTACATGCAGTGTGCAGACGCAGTGTGTACATGCAGTGTGTACATGCAGTGTGTAGATGCAGTGTGCAGACGCAGTGTGTACATGCAGTGTGTAGACGCAGTGTGTAGACGCAGTGTGTACATGTAGTGTGTACATGCGGTGTGCAGACGCAGTGTGCAGAGAAGAAGCCTAATGAAGCACGGCGGCTCAAAGGTCTGTTGCCCGGCGCCGTGTTTGTTACCTGGGGGGGCTGGTGTTCCTGCCGGGGGGCTTCGTAGGTCTTGCTGTGACTGGGGAGGGTGGAGTGAGAGGCCGGGGGGCCTTGGCTCTGACACGTGGACGAGCCGTGGTCCCGGAGGGAGGGGGGCAGCGGGCCCTGGTAGCTGTGCTGGTGGTGGAGCTGGTGGTGTCTCTGCAGGACCAGCTGGCTGGGTCTCAGCTGCTGGGGGGAGGGCAGGGGGGAGGGCAGGGGGGAGGGCTGCAGGATGGGCTGCGGCTGGCTGAGCTGCCGGGGCAGGTAGCAGGGCCGAGACGGCTGGGCGGAGCGCAGGGTGCTGGAGCCCGGGGGGGCGTGGCCGTGGGACAGGCGGGTGGAGGCGGTCTGATAGCGGTGGGGGGTTTGCTCCGCCTCGTCCCTCGTGGGGGGCACTTTGTTCACAGCGCAGCGGCTGGACAGAATGGTCCGGGGAGGCGGCGGGGGAGGAGGGATGATGGGGTGTTGCGGCTGGAAGGGCATGCGGCTGCGGGGGACGTGCTCAGGGGAGAAGCGGACTGGCGGCAGGGGGTCCGTGAACTGAACGGGGGGCGGTATCAGAGCTTGGAAAGGCGGGGGCGGCGGGGGGCTCTGGGTGGGGGGCGGCGGGATGGGTTCGGACTCCGAGGAGTAGGAGGGAGAGGAGGCCTCGCTGCTCTGCTCCTCGCTGCTGCCGCTGCTGAGCCGGCGAGGCGCGAAGCCCGAGTCCTGGTCCTCCTGGAAACTCATCTGGGGGGGCGAGAAGAAGGCCGTCAGAGCCGGTCGATACGACGCCCCAACCAACGGGATCTACTGCAGATCAATAAATGGTGCCGGATGGATCTATTTATCTTGCTTATCAAACTGGATCTGCAATATTTCCATTTTACCTTCTAATGGAGCAGAGAAGTCATAAAAGAATGAAATAAAGAACATTCTAAAAAACATGCACTTAAATAGCCAATCTATTTATGGAACAAGAAAGGCAAGCTAATAATGTGAAGTTAAAATACCAACTTGTTATTGGTATTAACTTTGTACAAATGCTGCTCAACATTTCAGACGACAATCTGCCAGAAACAGAAGTGACTTTGCTGTAATGTGTGTTTGATGGTTTCTACGTCAGCCAGCAGCTTTAAATAAAACACTTAACTTTGATAAGTTTTACTTACAGGCACCCCTCTTCTTCTGAAACCATGACAACCACCGTGATATATCTGTTCATGTGACAAAGTGTTCATTGTATCGTCCATTAGAGCTGCTAACACTACTTCAGTCACATGGGAATTTACTTATTATTTGACACAAACAAAATACACAACAGCAGGATTGTTTCTAAGATATGTGTTCAAATATTATTAGAGATTGTCAATCATTCATTATTTTTCAAAAAGGACTCCAACAGGAAGTCCCGCCCACAGTTCTCGCAGGGATTGGTGGCGGAGTAATGAGACATTAGAGGATGAACAGGGAGGCGGGTCGTCCTCACCTCCTCGTAGTCGTTCTCCCCGGGGACGAAGTCGTCCACCAGAGTGACGCGATGGCCCAGCTGCTCGCTCAGAGCGTCCAGGAACTTGTCCGTGTCCCGGCTGCGAGGCGGGCGGGAGAAGGTGAACAGCTTCTTGCGGCGGGTGAGCGTGTTGGGACCGCCGTCCGAGTGCTGAGGGGACGCGGGGGGGCTTTCCAGGCTGACGTAGGGGTTGGAGTCCACGCTGCTCTGGTGGTGGATCTCGTACACGGGGGTGGGGAGGGGCTCCTTCCAGGACAGGGACAGGCCGGACTTCCGACTACCTGTGGAGAGGAGGAGGAGGTTGGAATGATGATGAAGACGATTCTTTAGAACCTTTAGATGACTTTGAAATTTGCTCCTTAATCCCCCAAGAAAGTGTGCGCGACATCCTCGGGCCCCATGGTTGCCATGGGGATCCTCTCGCCTGAGAGGTTACCATGGCAACAACAGGATCAACCGCAGGCACTGAGGCGCATATTTAGATTGTCAAATTTGAATGAGTTCCAGCATGAAGAAGTTCAGCGGTTCTGATGCCGCGTTGAAACAAACTCATTCAAAGTCATTTGATTAAACAAACAAAGCTGCAGATGAGAGCAGACGTGAAGGTTACGCCGAGGCGCGAAGGTCCCGCCGCTCATTCTACAAACTCATCCATTGGTGTGCGTGAGCGCGTTGTGAGTACCTGTGAGGGGGGGGAGGGTGAGGGGGGAGAGCGAGCGCCCGAAGGCCTCGGTCTGTCCCGCGCCCTCCGGCTCCGCCGAGGAGCCGCGCCGCGGCGCCGCCGACGCGCTCTTCCCCGCGGCGTACACGTTCTCCAGCTCCGTGTACACGCCGGCCATCTACGGGCGGAGGCACGATCGGCTGGTCAGCGCCACATCCACACATGCGCCGCCGAGCCGGCCGGAATCATTCGCCACTGCGGCCACTTTTAAACAGCAGCAGCTTCAAACGATGTGAGGAGACGGCCGAGCGGGAAGCTGCGGGCATACGTACGTGACTGAGGTCGGGGGACTCGGGGAAGGAGGTTCCGTCTCCCGACTGCCTCTCCTCCGGGCTCCCAGATTCATCCACGTGAATTCCTACAGCACAACAAGGCACGAAGAGGGACACATAAGCCTCCTTCCTTCCGTCCCCCCGCCGCCGAGACAGGAGAGGATGAAGCAGACACACGGGCGATGAAACCATGAATGAAACGTGCTTCGGCTGAGACGCGGAGATAATGCGTGGACGGGTGGCGGCGCATTTTATCTCACGAAAGGCGTTGCTGAGCAAACGATCACACACACATTCCCCCCCCGGGAGCAGCCGGACGCAGAGCGGCTCACCGGGTTAAGATGCCTTGCCCGAGGGAATAGGAGCAGTACAGTGGCGGCTGCAGGAAGCTCATTTAGTGGGGTTTCATTACTACTGACGGTTCCATGACAAAGGGCCAGCGCACCGACTGTCGTTACCTATTCATTTATATACATAAACCAGTATTTGCTAATCTAGTCTCTAAGCCAGAAGGATCCCACAGAGGTCGGAGGTCAGCCCCGGCCCTCGTACCCATCCCCAGGTGGGTCCCGATGATGCAGTCGTCAGAGCTCCTCTCCCGAACGCAGCCGCGGTACGACGTTCCCGTCACGCGCACGGAGCTGCTCCGCCGGTGGAGCTCCGGGCCGCTTTCAGGCTCCAAGACTCCTGCAGAACACGCACACGCACACGCACATCATGCACAGCTGCTCCGTGTCGATTAACAAAGCAACAGCCTCCCACCACATCCACCACCCGGGGGCTGGTTTCCACTTTCACCCGACATGTTTCAATCATGTTGCTCTCCACCTCAAACGATGGAAGTCATGAAGCAAACCAGCGACGTATCGACCGGCTGCCGGTACGTGTTTTTTTTCGGCTCACCGCTGCTCTTGAATCCCAGGAAGCGCGACAGCTTCCCGCGGCAGCGCTCCTGCTCCTCGTACGTCAGCAGCTGGTAAACGAACTGCCAGATCAGCTGTTTGGCCGGGGTGTCCAACACCGGAAACACGTCTACGATCAGAGTGTCCACGTTCCTGCGGACGAACAACGCATGCTGTCACTTCTCCGCGTGCCACCGGGCTGAGAGGAAGGAACGCTTTGCGCTGTGGTGGAAGGATGAGGCGAGATGCAGGAGGAAAGCAGATTATGCAACAGTGGGAGGATGTCAGGGATGGAGGGAGTTACGCGCTACGCACGTTCTGTAGAATTCCATCGGTGTTTTACTGGTGTTTGCATCGCGTGGGCTCAGGTCGTCCTGCGCCATCAGCGCGTAACGGCAGAGGTCAACTTCCTGCTTAGACATCTGCATTTGTTTCTGCTCTTCTTCTCGCCCGCCTGTCACCGTAATTGTTTCCATCCCTCTCTTTTCCTGCATTAAGAGCATCCTCAGCAACACAGAGACAGTTTCCCAGGCAACAGCTACATCTCTGTGTATCTAAGCCGCTAGTTAGGAGAACGGGAGCTGGGAAATGCTGATATGGACCCTTTAGGTGTCATCGTTTGCAACGTTCTTTTCCTCCTATTTGGAGCCGTCAGCTTAACAAACTGATGTTCCCCAGAGACGCTCGGCCTATTTTTAAGAATTATTTTACTAAAAGCTGCCGTGCTTCTCAGCTCATCGTTTCAGACCCACAGTGTTTCTTTCTCCTCACACGTCCCTCCACGCCGCCTTGACCCCCCCACTCACCGGTGCTGGAAGAAGGTCTCCAGGGACTTGCAGACCGCGTAGCGCTCCTGGATGGTCAGCAGGTGCTCCAGCTGCTGGCTGAAGGTCCGCCCGTGGACCTTGATGCTCGGCGGGAGGATCTCTGCCACCCACTGCAGAGAGCTGAGGGCCGGAGACCTGGAGCGCGGCACCGCCGCGGGGGCCAGGCTGGGAGAGTCCTCCGGGTCGTTCTGGTCCGAGGAGTAGTCTGATGGACCCTCCTCCACCACCAGCGTGGGCATGGCCCCGCTGCCCTGCAGCATGGACACTACCTTCTCATGGGAGCAGTTCCTGCACAGGGAGAAGTTGATGATGAGATGATTGGAGCAAATGTGCAACCACATCAATCACTTAACAAGGAAACCTTCCATGTTTTAATGAAGAACCACATGATCACTCTGTAAACACCCGAAGCTCCAACACATCTCATGCTTTGTTTTCTCTCCCTGGAGAACAACTCCTCCTGCAGCAGCACGTGTCCGTCGGGGGCAGCCGATCCGGTCTGAACATCTCGCCGGCCGCGCTCCCACTCCGACTCTCCACACAAGAACCACGGCACCTCCCACAGGAGAAGTTCACGGGCTGCGTAGGTTCAAACCTACACGGCGGCGCAGGGGCACGTGCACACGGGCCGAGGCCAAAGGACGAACGCGGTGGCGTTCAGAGGTAGAACAAAAAGTTGGAGTCGAGAGTTGGATCTTCTGATCCACAGCGTGAATAAGTGCGTTTTTGTAAATGTTGAAAGCTGCGTATTTATTGAGGGTCTATTTGAGGCAGACGAGGACTCACGACTAAAGGGGAACTATTACCAAAATAAAAGCTTCCTGCTCCGTGAGCATCAGCTGGCAGGACGAAAGAGGTTTGAATAACAGCAGGTGGATAAATACTACTGAAGATAATAGTCGTCATCACAGACAAACCTCATGTCCAGTCCATTGAGGAAGAGGATCCGGTGGCCTACTTTCAGTCCACATTCCTCAGCAGGACTATCTGAGGGAGAGAGAAGAAAGAGAGTCAGAGTCACGGTGGGGGGGGGGGCGCTATGTCAATCACACGTCCAACAGCTGATCTGCACGCTACATCCTCCTTACGTGAGGAACCTGTCCTCGTCCACCATCGACCTCCTCGTGTGCCCGACTCCCCCCCCCCCGCCTCACATGGCGTGTCCGTGCCCCCCCCCCCAAAGTCTCCGTGTGATAAGCGTGTGCGCACATTCACGGAGGTTGGGATGAGGGATCCGGAGACGTGCCATCCACCCCCACCGTCTCCATACCAACCTCCACCGGGCTCTGAGTCAGCTCCCCCCGCACAGCGCCGCGGTGGGCGGGAACAGTGCGTTCATCATCACACACACACGCGCGCACACACACACACACACACGCACACACACACACACACACACACACACACACACACACACACACACACACACACACACACACACGGTACCTGAGATGACGGAGTCGATGCAGACGGGCGCGTGTCCTCGCAGCGTGAAGCCGAAGTTCTTCTTGCCGCGGTACACGCGGAGGATCCTGTAGAACAGGGTCACATAATAACATCATTATTACATGTTTATCAACAATATCAGTCGTTTACCTTCGTTTGAAGCTAAATTCCTCTAAATGGCTCAATTGGTGCAAAACGCTCTAATACTCAGTCATGACGGATGACGTCATGGTCTCATTTAACGGCGTGGACACTGATTCCAGATGTCAGCGGGTGGAGGAGGACCCCCCCCCCCCCTCGCGTCCCGGCTGCTGGACTTCGGGATTCAGGCGGCTTGTTTTTACATAATCAGAACGTTCCGCCGCGGGAACACGGCCTCAGCACGCGGTACAGATGTGTTCTTTGATCGTTACCCGTGTTGTGTAAGACCAGCTGTGGACATGATCTTCAGTATCTATGACAACACACTAAAGTAAACGTGGAACAACAAAACAACCCTGGATTACAATGTGTACATTATTCCTTGAGAACTTAAATCTTCTGATGGATGTTTGTATCCATCCTAGTTTTTCACCAACACAGACTAATTATTCCACTCAGGGAAGCATGCGGCACAACTGGTCTTTGTGGGTGTGTTCCCCCCCGACCCCTGACCCCCAACCCGACCCCCGACCCCCCATGTTGTAACCTCTCCCATTCAACACAGGTGGGCGTATGACCTGCCGATAGGAAAACAGCGATATTCAGCTGCACGTCTTCCCTCCCCATGTGGATACTGTAGTTATATAGTTGGTGATTGATCGTTTAATTGGACAGCAGTGTGATCGGCAGCAGTGGGGGGTCTGGGGGGTCTGGGGGGTCTGTTAAGGGCTCGGGTTAGCTGGATTAAAGACTTTTACATCAGCTCAGTCTGGTGCGATCATCTGTCTACGATGTTCAGCTGGAGGACGGAAGCACGAGGAGACGACAGGACAGCGGCGGGGGGGGGGGAAAGGGACACCGTGTCCTCGCCTGCGTCTCTGAGGCATCCCGGCCAACGCGTAACCGGCGCGTCTCAAACCTGCGTGCTCACCTCTGGTTGGGTCCGATGGGGGGGTGCGCGGGTACCGCGGGGACGGACTTCCTCGGGCCCCTGTCTCTCTCCGCCTCCGCCCTCCCCCCCGGTTCCCCGTCTCGGGGCACCGAGCTGGCCCGCTTGGAGCCGTGGCGGCGGTCCGAGTGGTCCTCGCTGCGGCTGCGGCGGATGCGGGCGTGCGGCTCGCTGATGCTCTTGCTGCGACAGAGGCGGTTGATCACGTTCTGGGACACGGCCTCGTCGAAGCGCTGCCGGTGCTTCTTGGGAATGAAGATTCTGGCGAACATGGCGGGCGGGAACCAAAGAGAAGAGAAGAGCTGGTTTTAGTCCACAAGAGTTGAAGGGAAGAGAGACGGAGGACGGATCCACGTCACAGATCCGCTGTGAAAACGGTTATTCAACAGGCTCCATCTAGACTCAGAGGAGTGGAAGCTTCTGGTGGGGGGGCGAGGGGTCTCTCCCCCCCCGCCACGGAGACAAAGACAAGAAGAGGAAGTGACCTCTCGCTCAGCCAGAGAGACAGAGAGGATCGTCCTCCGAGCAGAGACACCGAGAGGAGGAAACCTCTCCAGAGTCTCACTGCAGCAGCGAGAGGCACGATGCGAGAGGGGGGGGGGGGGGGGGGGGGGTCCGGGGGCGGGCAGGCGCTCTCTCTCTCTCCCCCTCTCTCCCTCTCTCTCCCTCTCTGCTAAGCTAAGCTGCCTGTTTGCGGCGCAGACTCCTACATGACAGCGTCTCTCATCCAGTGAATTATTCCCCCAGAAGAACTTGAATCCTTCACGCGAGAATCCCAATGTTTTCTATTCAGGCCGCCGGCTGCAGCACTAATGACCTGGAGGAGGAGGAGGAGGAGGAAGAGGTGGTCACGCGTGAGGGTCCGTGTGGGTGGGTGGTCCTAATCACTTGAATGAAGAGCTGTCTGCTGTCGCCGTGTGCGTGGGACGACACTTGTTTTCCTCTCGCTGTTGTTTGGTTAAAACAGCTCGTCCACGCCCCCAACCTCCTCCCCCCGTCCCCCCCCCCCCTCCTCCCCCCCGTGGGCGGCTTATTAAATGCATGTTGGATTTCATTTGCTGGACTTTGTATCAAATGTTGTGTTCTTTCTCCTGAATGCGTTAAATCTCTAATAGGTCATCAAATCATCAAGTCTCAATAAAAACGTTTTTAACAGAACATTCGTCCAATTGCTAGAAAAATAATCTCAATAACCTCTTTTGTTTTCTCAGTGAGCATTACACAAAAATAGAAACCGCTCTCTGTGAAAGGCGTCAATCTCCTGGCGAGACAGGAGATGGAAACGCGTCCCAAAGCGATCGCTGTAAACCCTCCGAACGAGGAAGAGAAGCTGAACTCCACGTTTGTTAAATCACAGAAGCGTCAAACACAGACTCACCATCAGGCGACTGATCGCTGCGACCACTTTATGTCCTCGGGAAGCGAATTATGCAGAAAAACAACGCTGAATGAAGCCATTAGGGCACATTTATAGCACAGGGAGGGACGTCAAACACAAGGATACTTTCTGTCCTTGTCCACACTTTATTTACAAGTACATTTATTGTGTATAAAGCTAACGTATTGATCATTAATCCTTATACATTTTGACTTTGAAAGGAAGGTAACAAGTCTTAATAGATGATCTCCATCTTGTCTGTGATAAAAGCCGACAACCCTGCAGATGAGACTTATTGTGCTGGAGGGACACGGTACCGTCCACAAGGACCACAGTAACTAGCAGAAACGTCTTAAAGAGGCCTAATGCGCTCTCAGCAGACTAGAAGATACGTTCCTGACTTTGGGCCCCTAGTGGAGCCATCAAAGTGCACTGAGGTACCGACGTGTGGTACCGACGTGTGGTACCGACGTGGTAGCAGTTTGGATCTATTCACAGAAACAACCTGTTTAAAGTGTTAAATCATGTACAAGTACTCATCGATGTCATCATCAGTAAACAAGCGATAATACTAGTTTAGCCGTGGAGGAAGCAAAGATTAAAATGACATCAAATTCATCCTTTTGCTTTTTAAAGCAAATAAGATGTTGCTAAAAAAAAATTATATATATATATATATATATATATATATATATATAAATATATAGAAAACAATCTGCTCCGTTCTGATCCGTCAGCTGTGTGTGTTGGTTTCTGCATGTGCTCATATTTCACTCTGCGTGTTCAGGCGTGTGAGGAACACGCCAGGGAGAGAGAGACACGACGCTAGAAGACAAAAGGGACACGCGAGCGGACAAAGCTCGTCCCAAACGTGATCTCCATGTCTTGCCACATTTCCCAGCCTGCTGTCACGTGTCACAGGGATGGCGTTTGAGGCTACAAAGAGACTCCTGAGGTATAAATACACGTTCGTAGTGATGTAAGTGGAGCGACCCACTCGCTCTGCTTCCTGCTATTTGTCACCTATTCATATCACAGTGACGACACGTCTCAGCCGCTCACACGGATGCTGTGGGCTCCTGTGTGTGTGTGTGTGTGTGTGTGTGTTGCCCATTATGCTTTCATGGAGTCACACGTTCATCCACCTCTAAACGTGCAGCCGTCCGTCGCCACATCGTCACAAAAAGTTTTCCTCGTCAACTCCTGTGAAGCGAACGAGTCTCTGATCTGACCTCATTTACACAGAACGGATCTATAATTATCTGACGTGGCGAAGGAGGAAGCACACAGGGAGGAAGGGACAGATGTCTCAAAGGGAAGAAACTACAAAGAGGAGACTTCGTTTCATTTGTCCAGATGTGGCTGCTGTGCGAGAGGAGAGAAAGAGGATCCTCACTCTGAATGAAGAGACACACGCTGGGACGGGAAGGAACCAGCAGCCACAAAGACTCCAAATGAAAAGACAAACCGGTCCGGAGCAGAACCCACACCGTCTCCCCGGGTCCACTTTGGAGTGCAGCTGCCCCGTATGTCCAATACGTTAAGGGGGGATATTATATTGCTACGAACCCCTGGTTGAATATCCCAATACAAGGAACCAGCACGATGTGCAGGGACTCATCAGCAGCACTAAGCAGATCAATGCGTGCGTGCAGATTGTCCCTCACCAGCTTCCTTCAATCACTCGCATATCAGAGGGCTCAACCAGCACGTTACTTCTTCACGGCTAAAGGTCACTGCCAGAGGTGCTTCGGTACACGTGAGCTAAAATGTGCCTGCTAGATTCAGGGGGTTTTATCTGCAGTGTTTATGTCATCAGTCAGCATTCAGCTCAAACTTTACAACGTAAGCGGAGAATTCAGCCTCCGCGCGCCGGCTGAGTAACGACCAGCTGTTCGATCCGGGTGCGTTTGCGTCACATCCAAACCAGCAGAGCGCGGCGTCCCTTCACTGCATGAATTATGGATCTAAAGCTGGAAGTCGCCTGTAGGGAAGCGACGCGAGGACGGAGGATTCCGGAGCTGAAAGCGTCAAACGCCATCAGCAGCCGTTGTTCGGTTCCGTATCAAACACACGCTCACTGAACACCGACGGACCAACACGATTCAAGAGGAAACGGTCCACTCACCCCCAGCAGCTCATCGCCTCGAGCCGTCGGTCAACAACTCAACTACGAACCAGGCTGCACCATCTGATGGCGACACGCAGCGCCGCCTCCATCGGGGCCACGAACGAGACGGCGAGAGGCGTCTTTGGAAAGTGTCACCGAGAGAGAGAGGAACCGCCCGAGCTCCGAGCGGGATGACGAGAAGAAAATCCATCTCACCAAACATCCAAAACACAAAGAGATGGAGGGGGGGGGTAAAGCCCATAGCGAGATGAGATTAATATCATCAGTATTGCTGCTTGTCCTTAATTGGACAAATACAATGTTGGAACGATTGCGGGGTATTAATACCGGCGGGGGGGTTCAGAGGAGTAGTGGGGACGGGAGCCAGCGTAGTAAGAGAAGAAGAAGCAGCTCAATCTGTGGACCAACCGCGGGGGATTTGGAGCAAAGACTTCTGCTCATTTTGGCGCTGAGACGACCACTTGACTCGGTCGGTTTTCTGGCGTTTCACAAAGCGACTTCTCTGCTAAATCGGTCTGTGGCTGCTCTTCACAGCCCCCCCGCGGGGAAATGGGCTCACGGTGCCAATCCTCATTTAAAGCCAAGAAAACGTAGTCCCCAGGTTTCACTGACAACACTTTAAGCGACTTGGAGGGGGGGGGGGGCACTGTGGATTTACCCCCCGTGGCAGATGGGGCCCACCTAAACCTAAAGCGCAGCTCTGACATGGACACGTGCCCCCCCCCCCCTCTAATCCATCCTGCAGAGTGTGACACTTTTTCACTTCACTCCGTGTGCAATAATTCACTCTGGAAGCTTCTATTCACATTCTATTCCCATTCATTCCCATTCTATCACATTCTATCTATCACATTCTATTCACATTCATTCACATTCTATCACATTCTATCTCCCACATTCTATCTATTACATTCTATTCCCATTCATTCACATTCTATCACATTCTATCTCCCACATTCTATCTATTACATTCTATTCCCATTCATTCACATTCTATCACATTCTATCTCCCACATTCTATCTATTACATTCTATTCCCATTCTATCACATTCTATCTATCACATTCTATTCACATTCATTCACATTCTATCACATTCTATCTCCCACATTCTATCTATTACATTCTATTCCCATTCATTCACATTCTATCACATTCTATCTCCCACATTCTATCTATTACATTCTATTCCCATTCATTCACATTCTATCACATTCTATCTATCACATTCTATCCACATACTATCACATTCTATCTATCACATTCTATTCCCATTCATTCACATTCTATCACATTCTATCTATCACATTCTATTCCCATTCATTCACATTCTATCACATTCTATCTCCCACATTCTATCTATTACATTCTATTCCCATTCATTCACATTCTATCACATTCTATCTATCACATTCTATCCACATTCTATCTATCACATTCTATCACATTCTATATATCACTATCTATCACATTCATTCCCATTCTATCACATTGTATCTATCACATTCTATCCACATTATATCACATTCTATTTACATTCATTCACATTCTATCTCCCACATTATATCACATTATATCACATTCTATCCACATTATATCACATTCATTCACATTCTATCTATCACATTCTATCACATTCAGGCCTCGGTTACATTGAATGTGTCTCAGACTGCCGGATGCTGCTCCACCATTCTTCACCCTCCACCTCCACCTTGATCGTGTGCTAAGCGGTTTCCCGGCGCAACCGGGACCGGGTCTCACCGGATGCTGGAGATGAGCTGCCGGTGCTCGTCGGTGGCGAGCACGTCGGGCAGGACGGAGGCGAGCCACTCCACCCGCTTCTCGGCGGCGTACTGCTTCAGCGCGGTGAAGAGCTTCTCCTTCACTTCGGGCTCCTCGCCTAAAATCTGGTCGACCTGTCGGCGAGGGTACGAAGACGTTAGAGGGGGAGGACCGGTCGGTGTTACCGTGAAGACACTTCATATGCATATGAAAAAAAGAACACAGATTGACGTTTTGGTCTTGGAGCTGCTGAGAACCTGGTTGGATTCAGCATCACGTGTCCTTCACACGTAACTAGACGGTCACGCAAACGTACCCTGGCATTGAACTCCAGAGCTTTATGTTTGCGGTCCAGCCTCGCTCCCTCCGCCCCCATCTGGCCGTCCTCGGCGCCGACGCCGTGTTTCTGCCTGGGCCCGAGACACAGCACCCCCAGGCGCAGCGTCCTCCCCTGGGAGGCCTTGATCATCGCCGCGGCCGCCTCGTGCTGCCGGACGGGGACGCCGTCGACCTCCACGACGTAATCCCCGGCTCTCAGACCCGCCCGGCCGGCCGGCGAGCAGGGCGAGCAGTCCTCAACCAGCAGGGGGCAGTCTCCCACGATGGTGAAGCCAAAACGTCCGTCCGGACCGGGTATGATGTCCATCTGCAACGCGGGACAGATGTTACCGTCTTTCTCAAACGGGGGAACACAAACGCCGTCCGGATCAGTGAGCAAGTAGTAGACCTGCTGTATGCGGGACACCACTCCGATGCTGGGGGGGATGTTCTTCTGAGTCTGGGCGATGGCCACGACCGCTTGGGGAGCCAGCGTCGACACGTTGTGGCCCTCCAGCTCCAGGACCTGATCCCCCGCCTGCAGCCCCGCCAGGTGGGCGCTGCTGCCCTCCTCCACGGACAGGATGTAACTGGGCCCGCTGCCCCCCAGCTGGAAGCCGAACTCATCGGGCCAGGCCTGGTTGGACGACGGCATGCTGAGGACTTGAGAGGACGGGACACAGCGGGTGAGGAGGGGGAGAGAGAGAAGATGTGAGAATGAGGGACGCATAACGGTGAGATGACGAACCGGGAGGCTGAGGACGGAGGACGCGTTCATCCGGACGCGAGCGCTTACCCGCCGGCGCCAAAGCCGTCAAGTCTATGGACATTGCAAAGAGAACCTTTGGATCAAACGATGGTCTGCGGCTCCGGTTGGAAGCCTCTTCTCCTCCCTGCTGCTGTCTCCAGTGTCTCCAGTGGTGCTATGGAGTGCGTCTGTAACCCTCTAGCCTGAACCGTGACACACCCAGCGGTCCCTGACCTGGTTCACAAACCCAACGCCAGCCAATCAAATTAAGCAGCGCAGAGATTGTGACCTTAATTAGCTCCAGAGACAAAAGTTCCTCCAGCTGCTTCCTGTTCTTTGATCCTGTTTAGTGGTAGTTGTGCAAAAAGAGAGCAAACCACTGGCCCTCGTTCCTAAGCAGGGTCGAGATGCAAAGTGCCATCAAATAACAACCGCATGGGATGGACATGAGATGGAGATGATCCACAATGCAGTTTGCTTTTGCTAAATCTGGTCAAATATGAAGCCTCTCAGCAGGTAACGATGCTCCAACGTGGCCGCGCACACATGCACACGCAGAGCCGATGAGACTTACAGAAATCCTTGGATGGACAGCGAGAGCCCCGCCGGAGAGAGTACCGGCCCTTCTTGTTTTGCAAAAACTTCTTCATCCTGGGTGTCAAATAGCAGGCGGCCTGCTGGCAGCCGGCTGTCCAGTCGCTCTTCTCAGACTTTCGAAAAAAAACAAAACAAGGGCCAAGAGCCAAAGTCAAAGTGGAAACATCGGCCCATTTGTCCACCCTGAACCCACAGCAGTGTCCTCGTGCGCATAAGCGTGAGTGTGCATGAGGAGGGAGGCCGTCTCTCTGTGAGTGTGTCAGGGAGTCGGTGCAGCATCTCGTCCCCGATTCCTCTTCGCGCTCGCAGTGTTAATCAGAAAAGTGGGACGCATGCACCCGGGCACCTCTGTTCCTTAATGACTCCTTCTCCAAAAAGGCTATTGTGAGGCCTCATTTTTCTATAAATACACCGTTCTTTTGCCTCCTCCTCCTCCTCTCTTGCCTAGGTGGCTCTCCGAGGGGCCGCTGCTGTCCCAGAATCGCTCTGCGTCGCTGCGTCACGTGAGGAGCGGTGGGGGGGCAACCGAAGACTTCAGCCGGGGGGATTAGCAGGATTATGAGCTGGATCTTCAGCGCAACACATGCTTCGACCCCTCGTTGAACACTCACCGTGCAACCGTACTCACCTGTGCATACGACACGCACTATTAGTAGTAGTAGTATTATTAGTATTGGAGGGTTTTTTGTAACAACATTTTTCTGAAAAATCTGAAATCCTTGTGCTTGAATGTTGTAATTGACCAAATATCTCGCAGACTAAAAACGTTTCATGAAGCCGCCCGTATGGATCCATAACAGCGATGGCTCAAATTACTGCGTAACAACTGCCCTGTTTCCTTGAGTAAGTTACTTCCCCTCTTGAAAAGCAGCGACTATGTAAAGGAGATATAATAAAGAATGTTTAATGACATTAAATTGAAGCGGAGGAGAAAGTGTTGAGGGGATTTGTAGGTTATTTAAGCGCAAACTGTCATAACTCAATAAGTAACAGCGAGTCCAGCACCAACTAAATAGTTAATGACTAGCGGCTGTTTCAGACTGAATCCCATCAGACTCGTCTGACACAACAGTTACTCAGTGTGAGAAGATGAGACAGACAAAAGACATTTTACAGCCAAACTGAGTCTCAGCCTTTTACAATAATCTCTATTCATAAGAAGCAGGACGTCAGCATTATTAGAATAAGTATTCTGAAACCTCACCTGAAACAGCAAATGATGCCGTGTGACTCACAACATGAGAATAATGTAAAATGACCATCACACACACACACACACACACCATGTACCTGTTTAAACAGCATCCAGAAAGCCCGTGCAGAGCTCCGGAGCGACGCTCCCCTCCCCGTCTCCGGGACGGCGAGCTGTAATACGAGTGTTGCTCCATGTCGGCAACCAGACCCAACAGGTGTCCTGTGAGGCCTCGTGGCTCTGTGGGGAAACACGACTCGGTGTGGTGGAGACTGGGGGGGGGTCTGATGAGGGGTTTGATTTGAGGTCTGACTTGGGAGTGAATATTGTGATCTCTGCGTGTGACAAACGGACCTCTTGCATCCTCCGTTTAAGCGGAGGCCTCCTGTGTTGCTCTCGTGACATTTTCTCCTCCTGCACACAAGATGTCGCGTGCGTTCAGATCCTAAAGAATAGAAGAAGAATTTGTGCTTTCTGAATATAGGATGTGTGATACGCGCATAGGAGACTGGACACATTGGGCTGTCACGGTGCTCAAAAGCTTCTGACTATTCAGTCTTTATGAGGCTGCTGCCGGGTCCCTCCCCCCTCTCCTCCTGACCCCGCCCCCCCCTCCCTCCAGCAGGCTGGAACCGCCCCTTTAGCGGTTAGCTTGGAATGTAGCTACATGGATGCTAAGGAAGCAGCTAGCGTACAGAGGAGCCTGTAACGATAACAGCTACGCTGGGCCGCTCCGCGTTACCTGTGGAAGAAGGTGCGCGGTGACGTCACGTTCAGGGCGTAAAGGAAGCGACGGTGGAGCGCGAGCCGACGCGGTGCTGCTGTTAGCATGCTAACGCAGATGTGTTCACCTGAGGGGCAGAAGACTATTGTTCCATTTTAAAGTTCCCCGTCGCCGTGTTTAAACACACACGGGAACCGAATAGTGACCCGGATGCAGCTTCTTGTTGAGTTTTCCACCTGCACGTGGAGTTTGCAGTAGAAAACACCTGTTGTTGTTGTTGTTGTTGTTGTTCCGACGCCAGGTGAGCGATGGACTTCCTCACCCTGTTCGCGGTCTACGTCGCCGTGGTGCTCGCGTGCATAGCCTTGGTCTGCAAGCACTCGGGGCGGCAGCAGACCCCGCTCGGCGTCCTCCTCGGCTCCGTGGGGAAGGTAAGCGCGGCGCCCGGTCACTGCACCTCCACCGGCGGACGCGCCGCGGCGCTGCAGCCCGCCGCGGCGCTCTTTAACGCGCTCGCAACTCTCGTCCCAGGTGGTCGCGCCAATAACGCCGCGATGGCTCCAAAGGTTCAGCCAGAGGACCCTGCACCGGCTGTTCCACCGACGGTGCGCGATCCACGTTTCCCCGGAAATGCTCCTCCCGGACGTCGTCGTCGTCGTCATGTCCGCAGGCTGATGTTGTGCTTTTAAATGCGTTTCCGTGTGCTTCCGACCGCAGGAACAACATGTTCATCTACCTGCACGTGCTGCTCGAGGGGGCCGTGTACGCAGAGTTCACCTACGAGGTGTTTGGCTTCTGCAGGGAGATGGACACCACCCTGACCCACCTGACCGTGCCGTATGTCCTGCTGGTCCTCCAGGCCGTCTTCTTCTACCTCTGCGCCAGGAGGGATCCGGGTCAGTGTTTGAGCTGAAGGGCACATATACACATATTGTCACACATTTTAGGAGCCTGACATGTTGAGGTGTGAGCATAGAGACATAGAGTTGCATGAATAATGACCTAATACGGCCTTTTCATGTTGGAAATCTGCGGTTTCACTGACTCAAAGAGGGATGCAGGTCTGAATTACTGCTGTTATGAGGCGTTTGTCGTATTGAGTTGACTTCAGCTAATTCAGAGTTAATTTGACCATTCAGAGGACATGACCGCAGTAATCCACTCTCTCCGACGGCAGGCACGGTGACGAAGAAGAAGATCTCTGGCCAGCTGAGCCTCTATCCTTACGACGGGAGGCTGTTTCACCCGGGAGTCTCCTGTGAAACCTGCCAGCTCATCAAACCGGCTCGCTCCAAACACTGCCGTGAGCAATATATATATATATCGATATCGATTCCAGCGGCAACGCGGAGGGATGCTCAGTGCTCACCGCGAACGCCGTCTGTGTCTCAGGGGTCTGCGACCGGTGCGTCCAACGCTTCGACCACCACTGCGTCTGGGTGAACAACTGCATCGGCGCTCGGAACACGCGCTACTTCCTGCTCTACCTCTTCAGCGTGTGCGCCATGGCGGGCGACATGGCCGTCCTGACGGGGGACATGCTGTTTCACGCCGTGCTGCGGTCGGGGCTTCTGAGGGCCAGTTATGTCGACGAGTACGGCGAGCAACAGCCAGCGGGGCCTCTGTTTGTTGCACAGGTGAGACAGGTGAGCAGTGATCATTTCCCATGTCATTTTTAAGGTGGACCTGAAAGGATTTGCTTTTTCTCCCGCGGCCCCTCCAGCACCTGTTTCTGACCTTCCCCCGAATCGTCTTCATGCTGGGATTCCTGGTCTTCGTCTTCTTGCTCCTGGCGGGTTACGCCCTGTTCCATTTCTACCTGGCTCTGGTCAACCAGACCTCCAACGAGTGGTACAAGAGTCGAGGCTACACGTGTCAGCACTGCCATCCAGATGCCACAGCGGAGCGTCTGCGTGGCCCGGCGCCGGACCACTCTAAAAGAAACCACTACAGCAGGGGGCTGCTGCGAAACCTGGAGGAGATCCTCTTCCCCCCCAAACCTGTGCAGAAGAAACTCAGCTGAAGAAGAAGATCTGTCTCTGAGAACTGCTGTTAACTGAACTGAGTGTAGGGGCTCTGGTGTGGATCTCCCTTAAGGCTTATTGAAAAGTTATGCACACAATGGTGATCTTTGTTGGATAAAGCCGTTGTCTGTTAATTAAATTAACAATTCATGTTATGTTGTGGGTTTTTTCTGTACGGAATCAGCTTTTGAGAAATGTTAATGTACCTTCGTATCAGACATTAGTATAATTTATTGTTACTCTGGGATTTAAATAAATCATTTCCATAAAATACCATTGGGGAGCCAGGAGGTCAACGAGGGCGACGCTCCGGAACGCACTTTTACCCCCGATGACTCATGGGAGTTGTAGTTCGACGCCAGGCCGATTTCTTAAAAGGGACAGCGAGCTTCTATCAGAGGCTGCGAGCCTTTTTAATTCACCGTGAAGACGCATTCGGGTTGTGAGCGGTGGGGCCCTGGTGGGTCCGCGCCCCCCCGCGGGTTTAATCAATAACGGACTGTGGAGCGACGCGGTCTCCGCGGGGCCGCGGCCCCTTTAAGCCGGTGCGGAAGTAAACCGACGCACCGACGGAAGGTCGGGACTTTATCTGCGGCGGAATCCCACCAGCACTCCGGCGTAACGGACCAGCGGCCGCTTCCTCCCGCGCGGCAGCACCGAGCTCACTGACCGCGGTCACTGACGTCACTCCCGGGCCGTTGCTTTTTTTTGTTTGTTGTTGACCTGACGTCACCCGATGTCCGGGTCCAAGTGCGCGCGGCTGAGCGGCGCGCTCGTGAGAGACGTGCTGGACTCGGTGGACTGCGTCCTGTTCGACTGCGACGGCGTCATCTGGCGGGGGGAGCAGGCCGTGCCCGGCGCCCCCCAGGTGGTGAACCTGCTCAAGGAGAAGGGGAAGAGGGTCTTCTTCGTCACCAACAACAGCACCAAGACGCGGAAGATGTACGCGGAGAAGATGAGCGCGCTGGGCCTCCGCGCCGCGGAGGACGAGGTGTTCAGCACGGCGTTCTGCTGCGCCGCCTACCTGCGCGCGGTGTGCCGGCTGGAGGGGGGGAAGGTCTACCTGGTCGGCAGCGAGGCCATGGCGCGGGAGCTGGAGGCGGTGGGCATCCGGCAGACCGGCGTGGGACCCGACCACGTCTCCGGGAGGCCGAGCGACTGGGCCAACGTGCCCCTGGACCCCGACGTGAAGGCGGTGGTGGTTGGGTTCGACGAACACTTCAGCTTCATGAAGGTGAACCGGGCCATGCAGTACCTGGCCCGGCCGGGCTGCCTGTTCGTGGGAACCAACCGGGACTCCAGGCTGCCCCTGGAGGGGGGCAAGGCCGTCCCAGGTAGGGACGCTCGCTGGCAAGTTAGTGGTCGCACGGGTGACAGCACAGGTGTAACCAATCGGGTTAAAGGTGACCTCACTAAAAAGGGCCTAAGTGATCCTCCCCCCCTCCCCCCTCTCCAGGTACCGGTTGCCTGCTGGAGGCCGTGGAGATGGCGGCGCAGCGCCAGGCCCAGACGGTGGGCAAACCCAACCGCTTCATGTTCGACTGCGTGGCCTCCAAGTTCGGCGTGGACCCCGGCCGCTGCCTGATGGTGGGCGACCGCTTGGACACGGACATCATGCTGGGCTCCAACTGCGGCCTGAAGACCCTGCTCACGCTCACGGGGGTCAGCACTGTGGCGGACGCCGAGGCCCACCAGCGCAGCGGCTGCGCCGACAGGCAGGGGATGGTGCCGGATTATTACGTGGAGAGCATCGCCGACCTGCTTCCGGCTCTGCAGGGGTGAAACTCTACTGCTCCAACGTCTTCTTAAAGGGAATAAATATATATTTTTGTCACATTAAAATAATCAATCGACTCTTTAACGAAGTCACAGCCGATCAGCTAGAGACAAAGACTCCATTATTTAACTTAACCACCATTAACCCGCTGATTTAACATGATAAGTTAATTTATTAATAAGAACATACAAATCATTTAGTGTTTAATTGTGTTTCTTTTTGGGGAAGTGAGAACGTGCTTTAAGACGCAGACTGTGATGCAATCTCCTCTTAAGCAACGCCAGCAAGTCAAACTCAGGGACGGAAATGAGCACAATGGGTCAACACCAGTTTGGATACGCGAGTGTGTGCCGGTCTACGGCTGTTTGAGTCTATAGACGGAGGCCAAAGGTCTGTTTTATGGATGATGTCACACCTTCGGTGTAATAGAGATTAATGGAACAGCTTCATCGGTCTCGTCTTTATTCTCTGCTCCTCGCTGTAAGCAATGCTCAATAAAAAAGACCCCGCTATCTTTGTGTGCACGTGTTTTCTCTCTGGGTGGGAGTTGAGTGAACAAAGCGGACCCCCCCCCGCTCGGCCTTAAAGTCACCTTGGTCTGTCGTCGGCTGCATGCGTCTATCACCCCTCAGCCGACGACAGACTCTTTGCAAGCTGCACCTGCCTCACCCTCTTTGTCCATTGTCCTGGCTGCCGGGGGGGGGGGGGGCACTGATTCCTCTCTTACGCGTGTGTGTGTGTGTTGCAAAGATGGATAACCTTTGAGATGCTTAACAAGTCACATTAGACAAGGAGGAGGAAATTGCAGGAAGACGAGACCTCGGAAATTGAGTTTGGCAAACCTGTGACTGGTTTGGGAGGGGGGGGGGCACAGGGGGAGAGGGGGGGAGGGCTGCAGGCACAAAGAGAAGCTGCCCAGGTGTGTCCTGCCTCTCAGTCATGACCACGGCTCCATGCCGCTAGCTAGCAGAAGGGTGCCGACCGAGTGAGGAGCCGTCACGGGACACAGGATGGCGGCGTGTTGGAAACGTTTGGAGGAAGAGCCGTGCACGGTAAGCGAGCCGCCGACTGGGAACACGCGTGTGTAGCTTACATGCCGCTGCGTGCTGCATGGGGGGCGGTTGCGTGACGGGTTGAGACCCGCAGGTGTTCTTCCGCGTAAAACGTCCGCCAGCCTGCTACAGATCGACAAGTAAAAGCCCGTCGCTGCTCATGTGTGGAAACCCCTCTTCAGGACGGGGGCCCTGCTGCGCCCCCCCAGTCCCACTTCCCCCACAAGGCCTTCTGGGTCAGCATGTCGGCCGCTCTGCTCCTGGTGGTCGCCGCGCTGTGGTTCACGGGTCACCTGGGACCGTCTGGGCAGGTACGTAGCCTGTTCGTCGCCCACGTCGTGTCCCACCTGAGAGCTGAGCGGCTCTCACTAACCCCCCCCCCGCCTCCCCCGCCTCCCCCCCGCAGGCTCTACAGGTCGTCCGGATCACGGCTCCGGATCAGTCCGGAGTTCTGATCAACCAGTCGGCCGTTGTGGACCAGCACAACGACCTGGTGACCTTTTCTGTGACCTCGCCTGCCAACCAGACGTCCACCGTGCTCTTTGACGTCAAACACGTATGTGGGGGGGCCCGGTGAATGGTGGTCATGTTGGCGGGGGGGTCTGACGGTGCAGGTTGTGTTGCAGGGTGTGATATGCTACAAGCCCGTGGAGCAGGACAGCTGCTTCCTGCGGAGGATGGAGCCGTCCGACTACGACAACGCGCGCTCCCTCCTCGGCGAGGCCGCGCTCAAGGTAAACGTGCAGGCGACCTTTGGCCCCGCCGCGCAGCGCGAGAGGTCCCCCCCCTCGCCGCGTCCGGGACACGCGAGACTTAATTAGGACGAAAGGCCCCCGGGGGAGTAAGACCGCTGGCCCCCCTTTTTAACTCGCCGCTCTAATGCGTGAGCTGGCACCGATGACCTCGTGGCGCCGCTGAGCCGGGAGGGTTGGACCCACCTCACAAGGAGAGGGCCACACGAAGGGGGTGTACAGCCCCCCCCGGGCTGAATTCCTCAGCACATCTGATCCAGGATCGCCCCCCCACGGCGTGCCCAGGATCTTCTTACAGGAGGCTCCACAGCGGCGCACAAAGGCTGCTCTGTGAGGGCCTTTTACAGGCTGCCCCCCCCCTTTGTGACAAACACCTGGAGCTCTAATATTGACTCGGAGCCTTCAGAGTCTCTCTGATTCCTGACTGTGATTGGACGACATGAGAAGCAGCGTGGTTGATGATGTGAGGCCTCGGTAGCACCAGACCCCCCCCTCCCCCCCGCATCCAGATCCCCACGTCTTACTGGGGCCCTTTAATCCCTCCCTCTATTCTGCACAATGGTCCTCTTGGTGTTTTTGCAGTGAAGAGTAAAAGGCGCCGCTCGAGCCCACTGATTGGTTCAAAATACAAAGAAGCACAAATGTTTCGGGCTCCAAGCAGCTCGAGTGCTCCTCACATCATCAACCATCACGAGACCTCCTTCGTTCTCCTTGCGTCCTCGGCAGAGTCCGATCCGGCTGTCCGGCAATGAGACCCGCAGGCAGACGGAGTTCCTGGGGGTGCTGGCGGCCGGCCGGGTGGACGCGTCCGCGCTGGGGGGGCCGCTCCGGGCTCTGTGTCGGGACAGCGCCGTCCACTGGACGAGGAGGGTCGAAGGTGAGAAGTGATCCCCTCTCTGACATGGTGACATCATCATCTTACCCCTGAATAACAGCACACGTGTATGAAATATTTAGACTTGTTTTAGAACAAATGGGCTTCATGCTTCATGCCGTCAGTATTTATAGACACTTTCACAATGTGGACATGATAAGATAAATATAAAGTGACATTTGGAAGAACATGTGAAATGACACGTTATCGGAGATATGAGTAATATCGAGTTCTGGGTTCGTTGTCCGTACGCACGCAGCTTCAACAACCAGCCAGCCGGTACAAAGAACCAACGCGTCACACAAACTGATCTATGACACTACTGTAAAAATACATTTCACAACCGCACTTTGACTACACGTTGGTGTAAATATTACCAATTCATCATCAACATGTGACTGCAAATTATATGAGGGGGAATTTATACTCCAGTCAAAAGTTCTGTCCAAACTCTTTACTGCGAATCAAAAACTAAAACCGTTGAATATCAAAGTTCTGATGCATCCTTCATGGTTGACGTTGTCACTGTGATTTAAAGCCTCTGCGTGTTGTGTTCAGGTGCAGGGAGACAGAGGCTGGTCTACTTCTGCATCGACATCTGCTTTCCCAGCGACATCTGCGTGTCCGTGTGCTTCTACTACCTGCCGGAGTGACGCGGCTCCTCTTCCTCGCTCCTCTTCCTCCCAGCCCAAGCTCCCTCCGCGAGAGAGAACAAAAAACAAAAGCCGCCTTTGACGGTTTCCTTCGAGCCGAACCAGTGGAGCGGCCGCCCCGTCAGAGCGATGGAGACAGGCTGTCGCCGTTATCGCCAGAGCCCCGTCGTCACTCCTCATGTGTAATAACCTCAGAACAAAGATCCCCCTTTAACCAATTGTATTTCCTGTAACTCACTGCAGCTGTATGATCACATGTAACCGTTTCCAGTCGCATCGTACGATTTATTTTAACACGAAATAAACAACTTGTGTATTTGAGGCAAATTTTTCTTCATTAGACTGAAAACAAGACAAAGCTCCGTTCTTTTGAACAACGTATTTACTACAGAGTCATTTTCTGCACATAGTTCCTTTCAACACGTGATCACGGAGAAGCACAACTTACCTCTGAATAAAGAGCATTAAACGCATCGTACATGTGACACATGACACGCGGATCATAGTTACGGTGAAACGTCTGGTCCTTTAGATTCAATAAATACGGTAATAAGAGTCGAATAGGGTCAAAAACAAGTTCCGTACAGAAGGCGAACGTGTTTCAGTCCCACTAACACCTACGCTGGTGGTCCACCGATTACATTTGGTGCAAACTGGTGAGTTTGGGCCTTTCAGATGGATTTTGGACTTTATGCATTAGGATTTCGGCCTTGCTGCATCTGGCAAGTGAGAGCACTGAGGGGATTCGGCGTGACGCTCAAACAGGCATCGCTCAGGCGCTCAGAATTCCCCATCTAGGCACATCTTCCAAAGCGTCCATCGCTCTCGTCCTCGTCCCTCGTCCTCAGCCCAGCACGCTGTCATTGAAGGCCAGACACACCACGGCCTTCTGGTGGCCGCTGTATTCCCTCTTGATCTCGCCCGTCTCCACGCACCACAGGCGGGCCAAGTTATCCGAGGAGGCTGCGGACGGAAGAGGTTTATTCAGTCGGAACCCGTTTCTCAGAGGCTCTTTGTCTACATACAAGCCTGTAGTGAAGGAACCTGTGGACCACTTTAACCGAACCCAAACAAAACTGCTCCTACATTATTGACAGTAACGTGTGGCGGAACATGCAGAATAAACCGACAAATCAATAGCGTGAAACTTTAGGTTAAGTTATTGCATAGAAGACCAAAAACTAGGCTTGGCTAACTACAGCTTCAGGTAACGCTCTACAGGTGTGGGGTCATCTGGGGAGCTGAGGACCTCAGCGTAGAAGGGTTGTGGTGCAATGATGGTCCGTTTTACCAGGGCTCACGTACTGACCCGTGACGATGTACTGGGAGTCTCCGGAGAACGCGCAGTCCCACATCCAGCCTCTGGACGTCTCCCCGGGATTGTTACTCTTGATGCTCAGCTCCGTCATCAGCGAGAAGTTGGAGGTCCTCCAGATCTTACAGGTCTGGTCCGCCGAGCACGTGGCCAACAGGCTGAGAACACAACAGCTGCGTGTCATCGGCGACTGCAGCGCAGAGAGAGGCGCAGCGTGCGGAGGCGAAGGGCACTCACGTGGAGTCGGGGCTGAACTTGCAGCGGAGGGAGTAGCGTTTGTGCGCGGGGATCTTCGTCTTCGGGATGAGCTGAGTCACCTCATCGCCGATGCCCCCGGCAAGGTTCCACACGTAACAGTTTCCCTGAGAAGGAAAAACAACAACGCCGAAATCCACGAGGCTTTGGATGATTTGGTACCCTCTTTTGAACCCTCCTTCGGACGCTTTGAGAACTGACCGAGCTGTTGACCGCCGCCATGTAACTGGCGTCTGCGTCGATGTGAACCGAGTTGACCGAGACGTCCGGCTCGGGAATCAGCTGTTCGTTGTGGTCGGTCTTCAAATCCCAGATGTGAATCACTCCGCTTTGGTCTCCAACGATCAGCTCCGCCTGGAAACACACCCAACAATGAGCGCTAACTGACATCTCTGAGCTCACAGGCTGCCGCCGACTTATGAGAACGCGGCCGAAATAAACAAGTCAACCAGTGACGCAGCAGTGCGCATGTCTCACCTGGTTGGGATGCAGGCACACGCAGTTGATGGGAGCGTTGACCTGGAATATCCTCTGACACTGCAGATTCCTTGACCTGGGAGGAGCGGCAGGGACGGGAGTTAGAGCGCGGAGTAAACGCGCGTCGTCGCCGCCACCGCCGGCTTCCTTTGCCGTACCTGAGGTCCCATATGCGAGCCATGCAGTCCTCTCCGCCCGTGTACATCCAGCGCCCATCTTCGTGGAAGCCCACAGACGTGATGTTCTTGCTAACGCCGTCGTAGTTGATCACCGGGTTGGGATTGTTGGAGTTCAGGTCGTACATGCGGATGTGCTGGTAACCTACAAAGCAGAGCGCGACGGCCGTAAGGTAAATGGCTGAAGTCACTTATGAAGTCCAGGAGGGCGGCGAGACATTCTGAACCAACCTGCTGCTGCAATCATACTCCGGTCAGGTGTGACCTCGAGGGAGTTTACCTGCTGGAAGCCGATGCTAAGGAAGTGGATGGTTGTGGTGGTTTTGAATGATCATATTTCACATTAAACAACATGACAGAATAACAAAGATACAAGATCTTAATGCCACTTTTCTACCGTCCGCTCCGTTTCATGTTCTCGTGGAGTTGAATTGCTGCTGTCCACCCGTTTTCACAGTGAGAGTATGGATACAGAGTCCTGGTGCTGCACCGTCCTGGTGCAGATCCCGCTGTGGGCCTGCCAGAACCGGACCGTGTGGTCGTATCCGGCCGTGGCCAGAATGACCGGGTCGCTTCCCACCGTCCCCTGGTTCACGTTCATGGCTGCTGGCCGAGGGAAGGGGGTGTGAGACGGGGCTGCCGCGGGGCTCCGACCGCTAAATGAAGCACTTCAACGCGGTTTCATTGTTACGTAAACGTTACACGGTGGAAAGATGTAGTCAAGCTGTACGTAAGCTAACCTGCAGGCTAGCGTTAGCATAGCAGGCTAACTATTCAAGGTCCAAACAGGCAGTTAGCTTAGCCAGCGTTTCAACTTCAAAGGCTGTGAAATGTAACTAAAGATTTGTCACTGTGTGATTTTATGTATGACAGTTACGATAAGTTAACAGAATATGTCGGACAGGTTTAGTTTACCTTTCGGTGTTGTGTTGACGGTAGATTTCCGTACGTCTCCCTAAAGTGTTCCGGAGCAACATACGAAGACTCAAAGGTTCCGCTTTGATAACCAGCACTTTGCTGCCCCCTGCTGACTGGTTTTATCACCGGACAAACGTAGCGCAGCCTTAAAGGTTTAATATGTCCACTTATTCATCAAACTATTTATAACACATTGTAGTTGGTTGTGCTGTTGGAAATTACTCTGTATTGTTCTCTTATTGATTAAATAACCAACAATGTTTATAATGGTGCAAAATAGAATTCTGCAAATTAGAAAAACCTTTATAAAATGCAGTTAATCTCTACCGACATATCACCAACAGCACAAGACTTTGCTCCAGTGACATAATGATTTAATCAAAATGCACATGGGTAAATATGACAACAGTAACTTTAATTACAATGTTCAATCAGAATATGAATTGTGAAAATGAAGAATGGTGTTTTGATACATTTGACACGTGACATATTAAACGTATAAGTTAAGTTTATTGAACAAATATAAAAAGTAGTCAAGCCAACGGTACTTTCCTAAATATAAATATGTGAACAGGTTCAAATAAATAAATAAATAAATAAATAATACAGCGAGCGTGTCAGCAGGGGAAGCGGCTCTCCGGCCTTGTCTCTGTGTGCCGTGATCACGGCCGCTGCAGCAGGGCCGACATGTGCTGCTTCACCTCTCCTGGGTCGGCCAGGCAGCAGTCCAGAAGCACCCCCCTGGTCCCGGACCTGTGCTTGGCGGAGGGGACTATCTGTAACGTGTCGTAAGAATGTGTCAGCTTATGACTTGATTTCACAGCGAACGCGGCGAGTCATTTAAAAGCCTCGATACCTTCACGTATATTTTGCATCTCTCCAAAAGAAATCTCCACTTCATCACAGTCCGCTCGTCATCGGTCAGACGGGTGAACTCTTCCGTCTACAGCAGGAAGGAAAGAAGTAGCGTTGATCTTATTATTGAACACGGGAGCTGCTGCGTGTGGAGTTGAGGCCGAACCCTGCTGGTCCTTTGAGATGGTCCCCACCGTACAGCCCAGAGTCTTTTCAGCTACTGGGCTCCTGAGGCTGCAGGCCTGCAGGGTTCCCGTGTGGTCCGTGAAGTCCACCAGCAGGTCAAAGCCTGCGGTGGCCGAAAGAGGCTGATCCCTCCCCGGACACGACGCGTTGCTGCAGCTCTGAGCGTCCTCAGTCACCAGGAACTTACACCTGGAGCTGAGACGACGAGGGAAACATCACCAGTAGAAGATAAACTCGCTCAACAAAGTGCAGTGAAGCGTCGGAGCTGCGGAGGAAAAAAACGTGAAAGCAGCAACAATTTACCAACGCGCTTTGATCACTTTGGAAACAGAGGAGTCGAGATCCAGCCTGGAGACGAAGCTGTACGTGATGCCAAAGAAAGCTTCGGGGTTCTCCTGGGCCTTGTGCTTCAGCTGGCTCACGGTGTACACGTCGGTGATGGAGTCTACTGCAGAGACACAGGCAGCACCACATAGTGCACGTCATCACACACAGGCATCGTCACAGTGTCAACACGTAATGCAGCGCGAGGAGTAACGCAAAGGAGGGAACAGTCACTTCACATCATAATGGAAATAGCAAAGAGAGAAAGAAAAGTCCAACATGAGGGAACCGTCGCCTTAGTTTCACAGTGAAGATGCAGTGAGGAGAGCTGGTCGCTATGAGCTACCAGGCACGTCTTCTGGCTTCTCATCTTGATCCAGAGCGCCAGACTCAGACACTTCTTTAGCATAGCTGAACAGCAGACTGGCCTCCCTGGTGTCTGAGGGAATAGATGAATGATTTGCACAGCAGTTAGACGATACCCCCCCCCAGCTAACACTAAACCGTGGCTAAAAACCTTGTTCTTTGATTACTTGCGCATACAGTTATACATTACAGCGCATGCTTTTGCTTGCGTCGCTGTGATCTCTCACCAGGATTGACGGTGATAATGGTTTTCGAGTTAACGGTTGCCGTCATGCCGCTGCGAAAGCTGTCAAAGCTGATCTTTGCATCTGATATGAAGAGCACTTTGAGTGGAGAGAAGAAGTTAAAACAACGTAAACACACAGTCACGTCTGAGATGTGCACCTCGGTGTTTCTCTCCGGTACGGTGTGTTAACGGGACGTGACCGGCGGGAATAAAAGTTAAATCAAGGTTTGTTTTGTGGCTGGAAATGGGCAGCAGCTGTTACCCACCAGTCTCCTTGGGTATCAGCGTTTGCACAAGCTGAATGGCTTCTCTATCCCAGCTGTGAGTGAAACAGAGGTCAAACAGGCACTCAGTGAATATCAAACACACATGGAGTTCAGCAGGTTAATCCAAAGGTTCATGACTCCAAAGTCAATCTGTGGTAACATAAAGACACACAGCAGGGAGCCAAAGGGGCGAAGGGGATGAAGTATCACACGAAAGCAATCCATCTTTATTCATTTTCCAAAGGAATGAAACAGCGTGACGCACCAGACAAGCGGGAAGGAAGAGACGGAGTCGTCAAAGAGCTTCACTTCCAGCCGCTGCCCTTCGCGCCTGTCAGACGTGGTGAACTGCTTCGGCTCTCCAATCTGAAAACGTAAACAGAACCATCACGTTCTCTCCCCTTCCTGGAGAAACCTGAAAAATAGTTCTTGTTTTGCATCCACACTTGCTAAGTCTTCATTATCTGTGCAGTTGTAATATTTAAAGCTAGATTATACGCTGTACGTGTCACGTGGACGGAGTTTGTCCATTTTCCATCTGAAATGAGCATATTGCCACCTTACCGACTTCACTGCAGCCAGTATGTTTATCACTGTGCCATCCAGCTTCTGCCCGTTGGCCACGATGTCTGCCAGAGAGTAGAAATCACGGGAGTCCTTCACTGGCAGGTGGATCAGTGGCAGCAGCCTGTCGATGGTTCCCAAGTCGGCACACAGACACACCTGGGAATGAGCCTCGGACACCAGCAGCCTGTAGAGGCTGGGACAGCAGAACCATTCAGATATATCATATGATACACAGCATTACATTGTGTGAACCTCACTACCCTTCGGCTGTGTGGAAGCACCACAGGATGAGCGTGAGCAATTGATCTGCAGATCACGTATTGAATGTGTGAATTACCTCGGTGTTGTGGGACAGTATCTGTCCCCTTTGTCTGGGTCTTTGTTGGTGACTAAAGGGTTTTCAATGATAACTGGAAAATAATAAGAAACAGTTTTGTGCGCCATCAAACCTTCAGTCATTGAACATTGACAAAAAATATCCTTTTCTGTTGCTACCTTATTTTCATTCTGCGGGTAAACAAATCAAAATCACAAACTGACCAAAGCTTTATTTTGTCCACTAATATTGATATTGGTGAGTAATGAACGCATCCGCACCACAGTCTCCAGTGCTGAAGCCGTTGGAGAGCCCGTTGATGTATCCGTCGTTTCCCCAAGCCGACACGTTAATAAAGAAGTCAGGTGAGTCCTTAATGGTGAAGCTAAAAGTGAATCTGTCTACACCAACATCTGGAATTCAGATGTACGGATTCAGTTAATGTTGCATTACAGCCCAGAGGACGCGTGTGCGTTGTTTCGTATATACATCTATTCTCCAGAAGAGGGAGCTGCTGCACAAGACGCAGAGGCACAAAGCTGTAAACAGGACGTGTCAATGACGATGACTTTGACAGCTGCACAAATGTAAAGAAATACTTACTTTTTCTGTCAGGAAAGCTTCTGACATCAGTTTTCCCAATAATGATGCCTGCCACTCTCTGCAAAACACGACAAGGGCAGTGTGTGCAGACGCCTGTTCAAATACATAGATACTTATATTGATTTTGTTTTAAGGGAGTAAGGACGACCTGCACTCACCGGGTGGGAGAAGTTGGGGTGGAGCTCAGAGATGGAGATGTAGGTCTGAGCAGCCATTTTTATTCATAAAGTAAAGCCTCCACACAGTTAAAACTGTCTCTGTCACAGATAACAACTAAGTTAATAGTTGTGGTTTAATTCTTCCCGGCATACAGTGTTTCTAAGATTAAAACGTTACACAATAGTGGAAACGAGCCTTAAAACAGTAAACGGTTCTGTAACTAACGTTAGCTAAGTTAAGCTGTTAGCATTAATGTTAATGGAGGTTAACGTTAGCTAACGTTAATAGTGTCTCCAGGATAATGTTTTAATTTTAGCTAGCTGACTTTCTAACTGTTGTATCACCTCCCCACATGGTGGGGAATTCATTACATCAAGTAAAATCACTAACTACAACGTTTCCCGTTTAAATGAAGGTTACTTGTGTTCTTTACCTGCTTCTCCTCAGTTTGTTACGTTTATCGCGGGAAAACTGATGCACGCGACCGTGAACTGAGACTGCGCGCGACGCACGCGTGCTGCCTTCACATGCAGTCGGAAAAGCCAGAACAAGAATCATAGAGGATGATGGACATGATACGATGTGTTTTGTAATATGCTGTATATGTGTCGTGTCTATTTAAATTAAATTACTAACTTTCACAACGCTTAAATATTCAGTCTCTTATTATTGCGCAGGAAGTTCTGTGCTGTTGTTCTCTCCTGAAGCAACACTTTTCTGACAAAAGCCCACAAAAGCAATTACACTCGCACATATGGAGCTATTTTTTAAATGACATATTATTGGATCATATTCTATATCCTCCATAGAAAAATGTTAACATTTTTACATACAATAATAAATGTTCCTGTGTATTTAGATTAGAATGTGATGCTGCTGTAATCAAACCTCCACATCATTTCCACCAGTTTAATTTATTTTGTAGGATTCAACCAATATTTACCTAATTGCATGATCATGCCATAGATGAAATCTACAATTTCAACCCACAATCAGTACAGTAAACATCCCTGCAGCTAAACAAACATGCAAAAAACAGCACTGAACAATACAACCGCTGAATCACCGATGGACCCATTGACTGGAGGCTGTAATATTACACCAACATTCACCTCACAGATGCACACGTCATATTTGCGCACTGTGTGACTGATCTTGTTATGAGTCTCTACAGTGAAATGCGTCCCTTGATAAGCCATCCCATCGTCTGAAGCGTGGGATCTGCCCTCGCCGGGTTCCTGGTTTGTTTAGAAATCACACGGCTGAATGTGATCGCATCCACCTGAGGAATCAGGAGGTGTAACGATAAACTCTCATCCAGCAAAGCCTTGTTCCTTCACCAACTGACCTTCTTGCAGATATCTCATCACTGTGACTAATGTTGGTCTTTTTAAGGCTGTGATATGTTTGTTATATCGCGGCCAAAATGTGTTCCTAATCGCTAACGCTATAAAGGCATCTCTCTCTCCACAATAACACGACACGGAGAAATGACTCCCCTGCAGACGGGCTGGTGTGCAATGTGCCATCAATGTATTGATGGACTTGGTATAATGTGGTATAATGTGAACTGATTAAATACATCAAACATGGAGCTACGCAGACGAATCCATTTGCCATTTGCACCGGTGCCTGCCTGCCTATTCAAATGAAAGCAAATTTTAAATTCTAATTTCATTAGTTTTTCCTGACTACAGTTTGTGAGTCCATTACTCACGGCAGCGCCGTAAAGCTTCATCAGATAAATCAAGTTAAACGTACTCTCGCTTTAATGATTTACCCATAATGAATGCTTGGCCTCAGGTCATGAATCATACTTTCTCTCAATATTCCGCTGGTTCTTTTGAAGTGGTTTCAGCAAACTGTTTTCTCTACAATAAGCTGCAACATTAGGTCTCGCTTGTCCCCTCTGATGGCAAGACGTACCTGCAGGCGGACATAACTGCAGGGGGACGTTCCTGCAGGGGGACATATCTGCAGAGGGACGTTCCTGCAGGGGGACATATCTGCAGGGGGACGTTCCTTCAGGGGGACATATCTGCAGAGGGACGTTCCTGCAGGGGGACATATCTGCAGGGGGACGTTCCTTCATGGGGACATATCTGCAGAGGGACGTTCCTGCAGGGGGACATATCTGCAGGGGGACGTTCCTTCAGGGGGACATATCTGCAGGGGGACGTTCCTACAGGGGGACATATCTGCAGGGGGACGTTCCTACAGGGGGACATATCTGCAGAGGGACGTTCCTGCAGGGGGACATATCTGCAGAGGGACGTTCCTGCAGGGGGACATATCTGCAGGGGGACGTTCCTTCATGGGGACATATCTGCAGAGGGACGTTCCTGCAGGGGGACATATCTGCAGGGGGACGTTCCTTCAGGGGGACATATCTGCAGGGGGACGTTCCTACAGGGGGACATATCTGCAGGGGGACGTTCCTACAGGGGGACATATCTGCAGAGGGACGTTCCTGCAGGGGGACATATCTGCAGAGGGACGTTCCTGCAGGGGGACATATCTGCAGGGGATGTTCCTTCAGGGGGACATATCTGCAGAGGGATGTTCCTTCAGGGGGACATATCTGCAGGGGGACGTCTGCAGAGGGACGTTCCTGCAGGGGGACATATCTGCAGGGGGACGTCTGCAGGGGGACGTCTGCAGGGGGATGTTCCTGCAGGGGGACATATCTGCAGGGGACGTTGCATATCCATCTCAGCTGTGTTCTATGTCGTACTGCCAATCAATTAGTGTCTCGTAGTGAACACAATTGCTGCTTCTTAAGAAAACTGCCTTTCAAACTTAGAATAATAAAACGTCTTCTGGAAATTGAGGCATCGAACCAGACCCTCAAACATTGTCACGCTGTCTTTTTTCGACATAGTTAAATGATACTTATATTATTATGCTTGTACTTTCACACTGTGGTACAGTAATACATATCAGAATAGCCTGCTTCCTCCACCAATGTTCACACTTAGCGACTGGACCTCCACGGTGACAGGGGGAGATCTGTGTGTGGGACATGAGACGAGAGGCACGGCAGAGACAACCCAGAGACGAGTCCGTCGTGGGACAGCCACATGCTGTCCTCAGCTTACACAGCGGCTCAGAGTCATTGTTTGATCTAATTTAGGGAACTGGTGTTTACATCCACATGCATTGTACCAAAAAGCACCACAGAGGAAGTGGGCGGTGACTCTTTAGTATTTGGGCTGGTGAATCAAAGATTTTAGTTCGCACGCAAGCACGCAAGCATGCATGCACACAAATAGACACAGTATAATATAACATATATATATCGTGTTGTGCGTTTCTTTTCTTTGCACTGCCTCCTGACAGAGACACCCTGCGAGGATCTAATGGAACCAATCGTTATTAAATCATTAAAACACATCGTGGTGAACGGCGTTGGCACGACCCAAACGTCCAAGTTTAGCTTTTGCACTCGTTGGCAGCGGCCTTTTCAGTCTTCACTGGCTTCCAGAAGTGGACGACGTCCAAACTACAAGAATGTGTGCGGCTCCCGCTGTAATCTCCCCGCCACCTGTGGGACTAACTGCCCGTTAGCTGCCGCTGCGCCGCCTCGAATGACGCGTTGAAAAGCTGACAAAGACTCAGTGGCATGCGTGATGTCGACGCCCATTAGGAGCGCGTGCCACCTCATCGAGGTGAGGGCGAGGACCGCGAGTCTCGCCTGGCAGACGGGAAAGAGACGTTTCCGTTGCAAAACATGACTGAAACTCTTTGAGTTGGCTGCGTGTTTGCGGTGAACAAAGGCCGTGCCCGAAGGACGTCGACTGAAAACAGGTACCTCCACCTACGCACCCAGCTCAGGAATTCCCCTTCCATCGCCCTGTCGTCTGGCGTGCGCGCTCATGGCCTTCATCCAAATGTGTGGTGTCGTTGTTCAGCCAGAATGCACGAGGGACGGGTGGAGGAGTCCAGGGTTTGGCACCGGCTCACAAACAAAGGAGTCATTTAAAGAGGCTGATGTGCGCCTCCCACATCCGTCCAACTTACTCACTTGAAGGCAACAATTTGAAACAGCAACGCAAAGCTCAAAGAGATAAGAGGAACAACTATTTATTTAGGTTTGAGCATTAAAAATGTGGTTTTCTGTTTTATTCAAATGAATTTCCATTTCAACATTTGACTTGACGGTTACTGCAATGCTGTTGAATGCGCTTATTCCAGTTGTAGTCGATGAAGACGAGACGGCATAGCGCGCGTTGAGGTGAGCGCTGAAGCTAAAACGCCAACACGAAGCTGCGTCGCGCTGATCGGCGCCCCCCCCCCCCCCCCCCCCCCCGAGGGCCCCCCCGTGCAGCTCCGCGGTCATCAACGGCATTTGCATGCGACGGCGGTCCGGTTGGCCGCTCACGTGTTTCAGTGGCGGATCGACGAAGGAGGCATCGCCGTTCTTCCCGCCAGCCAGAAGGAAAGAGGTTTTCGTTGAAAGTCGCGTGCCAGCTGTTTCCCATCTGAATACGGAATAAATAACATGATGTTTAATGGACAACAGCGAGGGATTGTGTTCAGCAGAGTGAGTGACGGCACTTTGACGTCTTTGTGCACACGTAGCCTTCAGTATCGAGTCGCAGTTTCACATAATTCCACTTTTTCATCCTCTTGGACAAAACTCCTACCCGATACACTGCCAATGCCATTTAATGTTACCCAGAGACGTTTTCCCCCATTCATCACTTTAACTGTGTTCGGGCCCGGAGCTGTATTTCAGAGACATCAAAGCCTGTCCCGCTGTCCCCGTCCATCACCGACGTCCTCACTGCTCGGGAGCCCCCATCGCACAAACGTCCTGCTCCGCGTTTGACCTCTAAATAAAACATCTTTGAAGGGTTTTCTCGTCCTCGATTGGGGGGAAACACATTTCTTCAATTATTCCCGCGTGATGTATGAAGCAGAAGCTTTCGTGACAATGGAATCCTTATATTCTGCAGGAACGAAGTCGGACGCAGCTTCGTCTACGGATCAGATGTTTATGCGCTGAGGTTGTGGTACGTGGGCCTGATGTTCTGTGTAAAGCATCATATGGCCGACGGTCGACGTATTCAGATGAACAGCTCTTCTATTATTCAATGGAACGCTTGTTGACACGTTGGCTTTCCAGGACATGTAGATTTGGACATTAATCATTAATCATCTTCATTTTTCACTGGTATTCGTGTCCTCTAGGAAACAAACATGAGTTATTAGTTGTCTTTGTTTCTTTTCATTTTATTATAGTTATAATCTGTTTACTGAATTATTTAATATGCATAACATGTATAACAGACACAAGCAGATCAATACGGATGTTGTTATTTCTCATGGAGAAAAGGTTATTCTGCCATCGAACAAAGGATCTGTGCTGCATTTCATTCGTCTTCACCAGTTAAATGTGAAGCTGCAGGCCGGCTCAGTCTGTGCAAACTCGATGTGAATGTCAAGAAGTGGCCCTGAGAGGTACAGGTGGATGTCTTCAGACACAGACAGCCGCTTCCTGTCTTTCTAGTCTTAATGCTAAGCTAGGCGAACAGAAGAAACTAAATACAATGTCCTCTAAATGATCCATTCCTGTTAAAACGTAGCACACATTGTGTTAAAGACGAGTAATATGTCCACAATGAGTGTTGCATTGCAGGGCTTCACTGGTCCATCAGCCGTCCTGTTAACCCTCCCCCGTCTCTCCCAGTCCTCTCTGCATGGGACGGTCCTAACATCACATATGGAAGACATCATGCTGTTACAAAGCAGCTCTGCTCACCGAGCGCTAATAACAGTGCGAGCTGTGGGTTTAATAGAAAGGAATGCAACCAATTACAGCCCGTCCCAGCCCTCGTGCACTGCAGCGCATTAGCGCGGCCTCGGCCGCCAGTCCAGACCAGCGCAGACTGGGAGGGACGACAGGAGACTATGCAGAGGGGCATGGGACTGGGAAGGGCCCAGCTGAGAGGGGGAACACACAGGGAGATGTGTGCAGACGGAGACGGGCTCCGCCGGGGGGGGGCGAAGGAACGCCAACTGCAGTTTGACAGAGGACGTGGAGCCGCGTCCCGCTCAGCGGAACGAGTGAATGAATAGGAACACATGCAAAGTCTCTCAAAGCGCCCACGGAGAGCGGAGCAGCAGGGACATCGTGTTTATCGAGTTACTGACTTTAAAAGGGACTCTGCTCGTCTTATTTAGATGTCTTCACCATATCTTCATGTGCTTCTGGGTTACGACTCGCAGAGACGGTGGAGGACGGGAAAGAAATAAAATACGTTTTCTTTTCGACTTCCGGTGCCGTTCCAGAGTTTTTGGGTCAACACGAAGTTTGTTTTTTAATGATGCAGATGCGGAACAAGTCGAGTTCATCTCCTTTGACTTATTCACATGCTTTAATCATATTGGTGCTTCTGTCTCATCCGTTTGCTCTTATTGACCAGGTTCTCTTTGCCACCTGCCTGCGAGCTTCACAGTGACATTTCCCCCCTCCCCCCCCCCCAACCCCCCCGAGACCACCTTAGAGTTCCTCCCTCAGAGCCCCCACCTTACTGCCCCGTGTCTGTTTAGGTGTGAAAAGTCAATCAAGCTGCATTGAGAGAACAGGGTGGATGAAGACACGGGTGGAGCAGTTGGCGGTGAAGGTGGGGGGGTCTGCTGCTTCCTGGGTGGGCGGCCGTGACTCGGGTTCAGACCTACAGGGGAGCAGAGAGCTCGAGGGCTCCATCAGGGCGAGCGCCAGTGAGTCCGACCGGCGCGGCGGCCTCGCCTCGGGTTGAGGTTGTGGATGGAGGCTGTGGATGGAGGCTGTGGATGGAGTCTGTGGATGGGGGCTGTGGGTGGAGGCTGTGGATGGAGGCTGTGAATGGAGTCTCTGGGTGGAGGCTGTGGACGGAGGCTGTGGATGGAGGCTGTGGGTGGAGGCTGTGGACGGAGGCTGTGGATGGAGGCTGTGGGTGGAGGCTGTGAATGGAGGCTGTGGGTGGAGGCTGTGAATAGAGGCTGTGGATGGAGTCTGTGGATGGAGTCTGTGGATGGAGGCTGTGGGTGGAGGCTGTGAATGGAAGCTGTGGGTTGAGGCTGTGGATGGAGGCTGTGGGTGGAGGCTGTGAATGGAGGCTGTGGATGGAGGCTGTGGGTGGAGGCTGTGAATGGAAGCTGTGGGTTGAGGCTGTGGATGGAGGCTGTGGGTGGAGGCTGTGGGTGGAGGCTGTGGATGGAGGCTGTGGATGGAGTCTGTGGATGGAGGCTGTGAATGGAGGTTGTGGGTGGAGGCTGTGGGTGGAGGCTGTGGATGGAGTCTGTGGGTGGAGGCTGTGGATGGAGGCTGTGAATGGAGGTTGTGGGTGGAGGCTGTGGGTGGAGGCTGTGGATGGAGGCGTGGATGGAGGCTGTGTATGGAGGCTGTGGCTGGAGGCTGTGGGTGGAGGCTGTGGGTGGAGGCTGTGAACGGAGGCTGTGGATGGAGTCTGTGGGTGGAGGTCTGGGTGGAGGCTGTAGGTGGAGGCTGTGGGTGGAGGCTGTGGAGCTGCAGGGTTGGACTACGTGGACTATCCTGCCTCCTCCACCCTCCGCCTGTGTTTTTACTACAACCAGCTGGCTCTCGTTGTGACCTTGAGGCCCCTGTGACTCTGGACCACCACAGGGGGGTTGGTGGTATTTGGCTCGACAGCACGAGGAGGTTTTCACTGAACGAGCTCGTTCCTCCGACTGCAAACTGTAGTAGTGACACAATATTTCTTGTACAATAATAGCTGCAGATTGTCATATGAAACCAAATATCAGTGATTTGAAAGCCAACCCGTCCTCCGGGTCAATTTGCTGCTGGTTTATTTTTCAATCCCAGCTGATTTAATGGTAAATAGGGACTTATTCATGAGTACGAGCTGATGCATCGTGATAATAGCAGCACCGTCGCCGTGGATTGATTTCCTCTACTGACTCCGGTGTGTCAGACAGAGATACATGTGTGCTGTAAAAAGACGCATTAACTCAGACACACATGGATGCAGAGACGCCACAAACCGGCACCCGTCCGTTCAGCATCCTGCTTGTTGTGGCTCCATCAATATCATATTACTGCTCCCTCGGCCGCCCATTGATCTCGCCTGCAGGGTTCCTCCGTGCGCGGGTTACGACGTGCTCTGTTACCGCTGTGTTAGTGTCAGGGGGGGCGGGGGGGTGGTCTCTGTTAGTGTCTGAGGTGAGGACCCTCTGTCACGGTGGCCTGCATGGGAAGTATAGATTGGCTTTAGCTCGGTATTGATTTCTGAAAGGCTCCTTCGGAAAGTGTGTTTCTTATTAAAAGGTGGAGCTCAATTCCAACAGTCATTATATTTTACACCGACCGAAATCCGTGCAGATCACAGCTGTGTGTAAAACGACTCCTTCGTTCACCGACAGCGGTTATGAGACACAACATGACCTCATGTGTACAGACAGGACATATATATATATATATATATATATATATATATATATAGAAGGTATATTCATTCAGGGCTACTGAAACTAAACCCCCTGGATTAGATTCAGTATTTGACATTAATGAGGACTTCATGACTCTTAGATCTCCTCTCAATGTCTCAGTGAGGAATTCACAGTGATTTGTTGATACCACATATTTATTAAAACGTCAAATACAAGGTCTGGTGTTTATTTGTTTCTGATTCCAGACCAGAATCTGAGCTCTATGGAACACGTGTTGGTTTAAAAAGCTTTGCCTCCATTTGCATTGGTTCAATATGAGTACAAATCACACCAGTAAGTTTGTCTTCATCATCATCATCATCATCAGGCTCCTTCTAATCACCCGGTTTGTCCCAAACGTGTCTCTCTTTTCCGTCTCTGCAGGACAGCTCGTGACTGTTGCTCGTGTGTGTGTTCGTGGGGGGGTGAGGAGTGAGGAGTGAGGGGTGAGGGGTGAGGAGTGAGGGGGGGGGGCATGCTTCTCATTGAACACTGAGCATAAATCTCAGACCTCCTCGTGGCCTCTGAGCAAAGCGCTCTGATATTAAATAATGATCTGGGGCCCCCGAGGGATGAGATGTGATCTCGTTCCCATCTCTGACTCCAATGTGGGAATTAACTGTACGCTGCCTGCAGGGGACAGGAAGAGGACGCCGTCTTCTGTGGACAGGATACACAATAAAGCTTGATGATCTCCTCTCATACCGACGGGTTGCGTTTGACCTCAATGAACTTGTGGCTTTCGGTGACTTCGACCCCACTGAGGCGGATAAGAACATGTCACCGCTGTCAGGACGTCTGATGCACTTTAAGGCCACAACGCAACCGTTCAAACATGGCCGAGGTCATCGGGTGATGTAACACGGGAGCCGCTAACGCGCTGACACGCGTCACACGACACACGCCACGTGGCACAGATTGAACTGAGAGCAACACCGCAGCAACAAAAGCAACGGCACGTCTTCCGTTTGGACTTTTCTGTAAGACGGTCAGGTCCCTGAGGAAGGAGGACAGACGGCACAGGAGGAGACCTGACCAGACATCTGCTGTGTGCAACGGCCTCTAATTTACCTTTTGCTGCAGAGGGAACAACAAAGGCCACGCGGGGGGGTTGAACAGCCAACGCACGCGAGGACTCGCTCGTTCTGCTCATTCAGACTAAAACCTTGTAAAGTGCAGCGACTCACGATCTCTTTTAATCATTTTTACAAGGCAAAATATTGTGTTTTTGACTGATTTTACTATTCGCAGGGCCCATCTGCATGGCACCAATGACACATATAACCACACCTCAGGAGGGCAGCTAGCCTTTCTCCACACATGTGCCCTGTTATGTGGAGTTTGACATGCACTTTAAGGGTCAAAGGTCATCCGTAGATACCCGCTGTGGGGTCGGCTTCATTAGGTGTTAATGACCCTCCCCGGGGGCCAGTTGTCAGCTGCGCTTTTCCACCTTTGTGTTATTAACTCAGCCTCCTTTGTTTGCGTGAAAAGACAACATGGAGTGTGTTCATCGGGCCCTCGGCTCGTCCTCCACCTCCTCCCCCCCCCCCGCGAGATGATGAGCGAGTGAACCACCGAGCACCTCGGATTCAAACAACACGGAAGCTCCTCGAGGCGGCTCTGCAGAACGTTCGTCCAGCAGACGGCCGCCAGCGCGCCACTCAGATGGAAAATGGGTTCCATGACGATTTGCCATTGACGTTTGGTACGTGTCTTTGTTCCTCCCTTCATCTGCTGATTAAAGAGGAAACGCGGGTGTGAATCCTCAGCGCTCTGCAGCCGCTGGCTTCGCTGGTAATTTGAAGGCTGCTCGTGGAAGTACAGAAGGCCCCGTATTAAGCCAATCACGGGCTGTATGATTTGGCATCGATTCAGGCGGTTCTGATGAACGGGCGGACGGAGCGCCTGTAGGACGCCATTTGATGTCCAAGGCTTTGATTTCAAGTTCTTGTTTACTGGGTAAGAGCGAGAGAGTCCTCCTCCACGGGAGAGCTGGCCAAAGTTCAACCACTTCAAGGCCCTGAAGGGGGGAGAACAACTTTTGCATGTTGGGGCCACGCGGTCCAGTTTAAAGAACGGGGCACTTCACAGTAAATGAGTCCGTTACACGGCGGCTCCTGACTGAGAATAACTCTCTGCAGACGAGGCTCGAATGACCACAGAGGGCCCTGGCGGTGGGATGCTCTTTGACCTCTGACCTCTGGCTACACCAGAGGGCCAGTTGCTTCGGTCACTTGAGGAGTGAGAGTAGATGTTGTCTGGGCAGTTAGGGGGGAATGTGGACTATTTAGTTCATTACCGCGACATTTGGTTCTCGTATAAATGTGTCCTTCTGCCCCTGATGGTATTTCACCAAATAAAAGGAGGCTTTTTAGCGCCCGAGCCGGACCCTGCAGGAAGCAGCGGGCCGTCCTCAAGCCGCCGCAGCGAGGACGCCTGACCCCCTCAAGAAGGGTCACTGACTACCTTCATCAGGAGGGTGAAGATGTGACCTTCGCCCGTCGCTCCGCGGGCCGCGTTGGTCTGGTCCATGCGCGTTTGGATGCTTGGCACCATTGAGGGGGTCATCGAGGAGGATAAAGGTCCGTTCTGCAGACCTGCAGCTGAACCGTCCTGTTTGCAGAGCTTCAGTCAGCCGGTGGATGAGAGATTTGAAGTCTCAGCTCTTTGGTAGAGAAACATAAAGGAAACTTTTTACTCAATGACACAACGGACGGTTCCCTTCACGCATTGCTCACCATCAGTTGTGCGACTTCAAGGTATTTTATATCTGGAGAAGACGCTCTTGTTAGTTATTTTGCTCTTTGGTGACAACAGGAACCAAAACTAAAACGGAATACAAAACAATATTATTCAGTTCCTGGATATTTGGATAATTGCACCGTCCTAAGCTCTGTTTTCTTAGGTAACGTCTTCTAGTGTTCCACGTAGCGTACGGCCGGTTGGTGCTGGATTGTAGTGATCGTCAGTGTTTACAGAGGAACTGCGGTTGGATGATTACTTTCAGAAGAAAAGAGGAAGCTCGAACTGATTTGTGATGAAATAGCATCAGCACGGGAGACGGTGTGTGCGGGTGGAGCAGAAGCCGTGTGGCCCACGCGTGTGTGTGTTTCCTGCATTGATTACAGATGTTTAGAAGATATATCAGATGTTAAATAACATCCTACAAATGTGTGATAGCGGCCCGCGTTCGACCCGGAGGTAAATCAAAGTGACAGCGGGACACCGTGCGTATCAGCACATATCCCCGCCGCCCATAAACTAAACAGGCGCTTATTGATCGGGACCCTCTCTCGGGCCGAGAATGCAGTATTAATGGGTCGTGGGGGTCGGAGGGGGGGGGGGTTTGTGGGCCTGTGTGTGGTTATTTGTGTGCGAGTGTGTGGCAGCATGCATCCGCTCTCACAGCTCCTACGGGGCGACTTCGCCGGGCAGCGTGGGGGCTGGCGGGGGGGCGAGGGGGCTTCATGGCGGCCGGGGCCGGGCTCACAGGTCACAGGGGGGGGGGGGGGGGCTGGAGGGGTCAAAGGGGGCTCATTCCCAAACGCCTCCAATCAGCCCAGTGAATTAATTGCTTACACATCGGAAAAGTCACTGTCCCGCGTTGACTCCAAATTTAGATCGCAGACGCCGCATGAACGCCCCCCCCCCCCTAAACTCCCCCCACTAACTCCACCAGAGGAAACATTCCTGGACCGCGCTGCCACGTTCAGCCGTTGATCTTCTAAGCGGCTCGCGGTTACTCATTGAGAAGGTTCTTTACTTCACTGATTGTGTTTGCTGATCGTGTCTCGTCACAGAGATTAGGTCCATCTACGTGATGGACCCAGGAGAACGTCCTGGGTGACTGATTGGGAAAGGGCCGAAGGGTCAGCCGGAGGTCAGGTGATCGCACCGCTAACGAGGAACCGGTGCAACTCGTCAGGTCGGCGCAGGAAGTGATGTGAAGAATAAAACGCTAAACATGAACAATGAACAACAAAAACCAAAATCCAAACTGAAATCAGCTGCTGGGCAGATGTTTGGACCATGAACTCGGTGCCTCAAAGCCAAAATGAGCCCAAAACATTCAACGTTTTTTGAATAAAACTTTTAGTCATAACTTCCTGCAGAATTTCACATACAAAAGACACTTTTCAACAACAGTAAACGAAGCTTGTTTAGCAAGTACTGCGTGTGGAGATGAAGGTTGATCAAATGAAGTAGGAAACAATCAGATTCAGAAGTTTTATACAAGCTTTGTATTGGCGACATAAATAACAAACGTTCGGCACATAAAAGGTGTGTTTTAACTTTCTGGTCCGTTTCTTTCCACCCGGACCAAGTGTCCTGCTGCGTATGCGAGATCTTTATTTTTTAACAGACGGTCCAGAAAAGGGAGTAAAATCTCGACAACACAGGTTTACATTTACTTTGATTGTGCGTGATTGGAAGCTACGCTTCTTGTAAATGTCGTTTCTCAGCTTACGTCCTTTAATATGTCGCTTGGTGTGTTTCCAGCCAGGCGGCCGACAAGGTTCCTCTTTTGGCGTTTTAACTTTGGCGTCGGATCCCTCTGGAGGGATCTCCAGAAATGAAGGTACATGTTGCACAGTAAAAGCTTTGGTGATCTTTGGACAACGACGTCTTGGAGGCATCTCTGTCCGGCGGACCGAGGACGCCGCCAACAGCTTTCAGGAGCTCTGGCGGTGAGCCGCCGAGTCCCAGCCGAAGTCGTGGCCGGTCATTTGGTAGAACTTGAGGTTGAAGGGTCTGTAAAAGTCTCGGAGGCGCCGCAGGGTGTCGGCGGGGACCCGGGGGTGGGGCCGGCCCTTGGACTTCCCCAGGCAGCGAGGCCTGCTGCTGCCCTCGGGCTTCTTCAGGCAGGGGAAGCCTTTGGTCTGGTTGAAGTAGAAGTGCTTGTCCGTCACCACGCGCTTGAGCCCCAGGAAGTCCTGGACGCGGCCCATCTCGCCCGCCGGGTCCGTCACCAGCCGCTCGCCGCTGACGAAGAGGAGGCCCGAGAGCGGGAAGAAGCGCAGCCAGTTCTCCAGGTGCTTGGCGTAGATGCCGATGCGCACGGCGCTCCACGACGTGTCGATGAGGCCCGTGGTGGCGTTGCGGAAGGCCAGGCTCTGGAAGGACGGCAGCCCGGGAGACTTGGACAGCGTCTGCGTGTAGTCGGAGACGGCCCGGGTCACCGGGTCGCGCACCACCACGATGAGCTTGGTGTGGCGGCTCATGGAGAAGACGCGGCGAGGGGCTTCCTTGGTGATGAAGTAACTGGGGGTCTTCTCCATGGTGATCTGGCCCTCCAGAGTCCGAGGCATGAGGCTCCTGCGTGACAGAGAAAAGAAAAGGCCGCCATCATTAAACCTGTAAATACACCGAGACAATTATTATTCACAGTCGTTATTCCCGTAGCTTTGTCTGCTCGGCACTGTTTCTGTAATCGGAGGACAGGGCCGTCCTCTTCCTCTGGGTCTCCACTCACTGAGAAGACACGTGTAGTGACCTTCAACCAACCCTGAGTCAGTACGACGCGCCAGCGAGGGAAAGAGAAACCAATGAGGCTCGTGACCTTTGTTTCATTCAAATGCTGAAATCGAATCACCTCGGCTGTAAAAGGAGAAAAGAAAGATTCCGCCAGTTTTCTTCATTTTAAAAGTTCAAACACGACTTGTGTGGAGCCTGAAGAGGAGAGGAAACATCTCCGGCTGAGCAGCGAGGAACGCCGGCGGTGCATCGGTGGGAGATGCCCGGTCTGTGAGCGTGATGGAGACGCCTCCATCCCTCAAACGTCAGCCCCGAGTCTCCAAGCGTCAAACCACGATGGGAAGCAACAGATTCACAGGCAGTGCTCAGGGTCCCGCGTGGGGTCCCGGTGACGCCGCGTTTGCATGTTGTCACAGCAGGGAGCAGCAAAAACAGTTAAGAGGACGGAGGGACTGAGAGGCGAAGAAAAGAAGCATCTCGTCTCCTTTTCTCTCCAGAAGATGATAATAATCACCGTGTTTTTCCTTCTGAACCGGTTTGCAAAGAGCAAAGAGCGCGATGCGGTGTGATTTTTATCACGCGTCTCCGTCAGCTGGAATGCGTTTGGCTTTCAGAGAGCGCAGATGTGCGTTTATCTGTGCGTGCACATGTGTCCGTGCGCTCACACGCGCTCACGCCTGTGGTCCTGGTGGGTGGGCTGGGCTTCGTCGGGCTGTTTAAAGCGCCGCGGGCTAATGGGCTACTGTTTACAACCAGAATACGAGGGTCCGCGGGGGGGCCGTGCGTGCCGGGTGGGGGGCCAGTGGGCCCTGCTTTTAAAAAGCTTTTTCCATTCCTGCTTCACAAGACCCAGTTTAGATATCGACATATTTGGTCAAAAGTGAGTTTTTACTGCACAAAAAAACCAAAACACTGCAGAGTTCGCAGCAAAGTGCTAAGTGCTACGGAGCTGTAACGTTAGCCACAGCTAGCATTAGCTAACGGTTTCTGTGCCTACAAGCAGCTGTTGCATATCTGTAAAAACTGAAGTGCGTATAAACGATGAAGTCACTAAATCAGAGAACTAGCCTAGCTTAGCACTCTGGTCTGGTTGAAGGGGATCCCGGCAATTATTCCATGACGTGACTGTTTCTGTGCCTCCTTTTATGAGGGCCGACGGAGGCGGGTGGAGTAGAGGGGGAACCGCAGGGTTGGCGGTTTGAGCGCCGGCTGCTCCGTGTGCCGTGTGTCCCTGAGCAAAGCGCCCAACCCCTTAACTGCAAAACGTAACAACCACGGGTTGGAAATGCAATAAAAGCATCAGCTAAATGACATGTTTTTATTATTAGGACTTAAAAAGGGACTAAAGTGTTACTCGGATGTCAGTTTGTTCTACTTAGAAGTTAAAGTGGGACACCTGCAGGTGGAGGAAGCATGCACTCTGTTTGTACACCACCCGTCTGTTCTTCTCTGTGCGCTTTCCACACACACACACACACACACACACACACACACACACACACACACACACACACACGCACGTAAACACAGAGATCCACATCTGGGAGTAATTAAGTCCTCAGTGAGGCGGAGATGAGGGAAGTGTTTCTGGGTTAGGAAGTTTCCCTCTTGTGTCGGGGTTTACCGAGCTCTGATACCCCCTCCCCCCCGCCCCACCCCCCCCCCTCTGCCCCCCGCCCCCCCCCCCTACATAATCCCCACCAGCCTGCGGGTATGTACCCTCACACCCCGAAGGTCAGAGGCAGATGGCTGTGATTCAGAGGGCGAGACCACCGGGGATCACGTAATGCAACATGTCATCATGTGCAGATCTCCCTCTTCTCCTCCGTCCATCCCTCCCTCTTCTCCTCCGTCCATCCCTCCTCCTCCGTCCATCCCTCCTCCTCCTCCTCCGTCCATCCATCCCTCCTCCTCCGTCCATCCCTCCTCCTCCGTCCATCCCTCCTCCTCCTCCTCTGTCCATCCATCCCTCCTCCTCCTCCTCCGTCCATCCATCCCTCCTCCTCCTCCTCCGTCCATCCCTCCTCCTCCTCCTCCGTCCATCCCTCCTCCTTCTCCTCCATCCATTCCTCCTCCTCCTCCTCCTCCTCCATCCATTCCTCCTCCTCCTCCTCCTCCTCCATCCATCCCTCCTCCTCCTCCTCCCGGCTCCCTCACGCGACTTCAAAGCCGCCACACGGCCTTCACCGCATCCCTCACAGCGAGCTTGTTGTGTACATTTGCCACGTTTGACGGGACTTAAAAACCCATCGACACGTGAAGACACGTGAAGACACGTGAAGACAGTCTTTCTGCGTGCGCCCAGACGTGTTGAAGCTGCTCGCCGCAGCACGTTTCTCATTACCGACGGAAAACACAGGGTGAGGAGCTCGTGTGGATGAAAGGGGAGCAAAGTGGTGCTTCTGTGTGTGAGTTTACATCATGATGCTGTCAAAGTACAGAACTCCTTTCTTCAATCGTCTTCTTTCAGGTTTTTCAGGTTATTGCCATAAATAAAGATACTGTATTACAATCATTAATGTACATCATCAAATGTACAACTAGAGTGAGAAGTAAAGATTAACACTGTTTCCCTTCTTCATTCTCTGCTCGGTTAACTGTCTCCTCGTAGACCCTCCAAGTGGAATCAGCCTCTCATCCAACTCTCAAAAAGTTCACTTATTCACCAAATATGAACTATAAACAACTTATCGGTGAGAGTTAAATGTCGACAATATCACAGCAATGACAAACAAAATAATATAATGAGCAAGAAAGAAGAGAACATGAAGAACCAGAACCTGTCTGATGACGCGATGTTGGAACATGGAGATAAGCCTGTTATGTGTGTGTGTGTCTGTGTGAGTCCATGCGAGCGTATGTGTGTGTGCACCTATTGAATGAATGAATTTTTGGACAATCATTCATGCCAGAATCGTCACGCAGGACGAAGCGGCCGTTTTCCTCCAATCACGGCGCCGGAGCGTTTGCCAGACCTCCAGGGGTAATTAATCTCATTTCCTGGTGAAAGCGGCGCGGACGCCGCGGAGGGTTCGTGCCGGCGCGGTCGGACCGAAGGGGCTTAATTATCAGACAAAGAAAGGTGTGTTTCTGTTTGGGATTCTCAGGGCGGCTGCAGGTTCTCACGACCCGCCAACCAGTCAGACATTAAACAGAGAGACAGAGTCAATGATCAACTGGGTTTGTGCGTCTGTCTGCACATCACAACCAAACAGCCACGCAGAGCAGCTGATCGTCCTCTACTTTACAATATCGGCTCCATAATGAAACGATCGGCGACCGTTTGCCGATGATCCCGAGCAGAAAGAGGAAGCAGAAGCGACAGAGATGGAGAAGAGGAGCTGGAGGAAGCAGGCAGATGATTATCTTCTTGTGGTCCATTAAACATTTCGTCAGTCATCCTGATCTCCGTCTGTTTAAAGGTGCCGAGTGCGTTACTTAAGATCCGTCCCGAAGCGTCTCGCTCCATTATTCCCGCCTGGACGGGACGCGGCGTGCTGGGAGTCTAAAGGTCGTCCAATGACGGCCCGTCCAAATATTGATGACTGAGTTGGAGCAAAACGCTTTTTACAAGTAGGAATCCATACCTGTCCCACAGCAATTCATCAAGTCCTGTTTGATTATGTCGTTTCACTTTTTCAAACTACATTTACATATTAATTCGGGCAAAGAAAAACATTTAAATGTAAATATCAGCACGCGTCGTCTCATGTTCATTGGCTGTGACAGACGTGCCGGATGGTGTTTATGCATCGACCCGTCATCGGCACAGAGACGTCGTTCCTCCAAGATCTGTTTACATTTCCTATTTCTCTCTTCTTTTTGCTCGGAAGCCGCTTTCTGTTCCTAAACAAAAACCTGCAGCGGCTGAGAGGAACTCAATCAGTCTGACAGGAAATCAAACCAGGACATTCCAGCCGGGAAGCCCAACCGGAGAGACAGAGAGACAGAGAGACAGAGACAGAGACAGAGACACAGTGAGAGAGAGACGATGAGCCAACGAAATAAGTCAGAAGAGCACTTTGGACACAGAGAGAAAGAAGAAGGACTCTGAGGAGCCACAAGCAGCGGACTCGTCCATTGGTCCATTGGTCCAGTGGCGCTTTGCGCTACACGGGTTGAGTGACCTGAACAGGGCAATGGATGCGACCCCGGCGTCCCCGTGGCGTGCAGATGTCAGCCGTTGACGGGAGCAACAGCTTCTTGTCAACAAGATTGAATATTCACAAGTTAATTCATTTCTGCAGGCGCGAGCAGGGAGATCAATAGAGAACCTATTTCAGGCGATCGATATCGGGAGATGACGTTTATATCTCCTGGATATTTATAGCATTGAGAAAAGGGGTTGTGACGACTCGCAGGGACTGTGAAGATTAACTTCCTGTTTTTATTTCTGTAACCAGTGCACTTCCTGTAATCAGTTCCTCGCCCTTCGTTTCTGCAAGTAAAAGGTTCCAAACCTGGAAAGACGTTTTACGTTGCCTTATTGCTCTGCACTCTGAGTCCAAGTCCTGACGCCTCACAGGGGTCGAGTCCCAGCGCGCAACACGTGCTCACGCTCACTTTGCACGCCACGACTGCCTGAGCCCTCGCTCTCCACCACAGAACCACACAGGCCACGCCAGCGCTTTTCCACATGTAAGCGTTTCTTTCTACAACAATTGGCCAAATGCTTCCTCTAAGGATGTCCATGTGTTTTACTTGGTCACCGACTGAATACAGGGGGGGGGCCGGGTGGGAGGGTGTAGGGAGGCAGGAGAGGAGAAGAAAGGGCAGTAGGGAGTACCCAGCAGCCCCAGAACCTCTACATCAGGTCTCAGAAGAGACCGTACGCCGTGAACTACATGGGTGCAGCCAGCCTCCCGGTTGAGGTGCGCGAGTACTGCAGACGAGCATTGGTGCTGTTCACTAATGCTTCACTGGTGCGAATCCCTCTGAGCCGCCGCCGCCGCCAGACCCGCCTCCACGCGGCGATGACCCGAGCGGATGGGAGGGGAACGCGAGGTGCAAGGTGAGGTCGGTAAAAGGAAGGTGATGCGTTCGCTGGTCGTCTCCCCGTGTTCAGATGACCACGGGCCCCGTGTGGCCTCGGCAGGGCAACACGCGTTGGCGTCTCCTCCACCCACTCAAGAGCGTTTTCCCTAAACCGATAATGACCAGCTGGTTTCCAGATGTCACAACTTGAATATTTCAGCCGCGTCTGCGGTGGAACGTTTTCTACGTGGGTTCACTTTTGGTCGTTAAACATTAAACTGATCACAACTCCTCACAACAAGACGCACGAACACGCCCATCCTCCTCTCCCTAAGAACCACACACACACACACACACACACACACACACACACACACACACACACACACACACACACACACTTCTCTGATGTCGCTTCGTGACGTTCCAGCTGAGCCGCTCAGGGAGCCGATCATTACCCGGATGTATTGATCTCCTCCAGCGTTTTCCTCTCTCATCTTCTTGCCTCTTTATAAAACCTTAATTTGTCCCTGATCTTCTTCCCTCCCTCTGCCCCCCCCCCCCCCCCCCGCCTTCCCCACCTCCCCTTCTCCTCTCGTCTCTGTATTATCGTGTCATCATTTCCATCCAAAACCTCTTGATTCATGAACTCAGCTGCTCTTCTGAAAACATCTTGAACTATTTTGAATGTTTTAATTCTATACGTGACAAAAGAATTATGGGATTCAATCTACAAGAAGAAGAAGAATACATTTCTGCTATTCCCCAAGCAGACGCCTCCGAGGGGGTCATCCACCCTGCCACCACCCACAAGACCCCCGTCCTCCATCTGTGACCAGGCGGGGGAGGAGGGGGGGCCTCCAGGGACCAACGTTGGACACTCAGGGAAGCAGCACGTCAGCTCAAACTGTTATTTATTGGCAGGGGACAGAACACGCCGCCGTCCTGCGGAGCGTCTCATCGGTGCTGAGGGACACTGATGAAGAGGAGGGAGACGCTGATTCGCCGATCTGTGCGGCGCTCGCTCACTCACATGCCGCCATTTACTCTTCTGAATAATAGTGGCGACAATTTGACAGCAGAGCGTGAAAAGGCCCCGAGTCGTGGAACAAAAAGTTCTCGTGACGTGGCACCAAAACCTTCGTATCATCATTATTATTTCCAACTATTATTCTCAGTTTGAACCGATTCAAAGACACAATGAGATTCTGCACCATAACATGCAAGTAAAAGCCTTAAAAAAATATATAAAATAAACAACGACGCATCCAGCCACAGAGAAGAAAAAAGCCCTGACCTTTGACCCTCACAGTTCATTACTAATCCGGGTGATTTGCCCGTCGTCCGCGGGGATTTGAGTCTATGTTGTCTTTATTGTATGATTGCGTTTCAGAGCAGACGTGTACCTGTACCAGTCCGGGCCCTTGTCGTAGAAGCGGTCGAAGAAGTGCGGCTCGGAGCCGACGGCTCTCACGTCCGGGTGCACGCGCAGGAACTCCAGCAGAGCCCGCGTGCCTCCTTTCTTCACCCCGATGATGATGGCCTGGGGGAACTTCTGGCTGCCGAACGTGTCGCCTGTGGAGATGTTCTTAGGCGGCGCGTCGCCGTCCGCCGAGTCCGACAGCCGCGCGCGGAGCAGCCGGGACGCGCCGAGCGCGCCGCGCGGCTCGCGCCCGTCGCCGTTCTGGAGCGCGTTCCGTCGGTCGTGGACGCGTCCGGGCGACGACTCGCAGTGTCCGTTGAGGCAGTAGAAGAGGTACGTGAAGAGAAAGATCATGGCCAAGAAGACGGGCAGCTTGGTCTGCGCCCTCGCGGGTCCGGGGTTGCACGCGGCTCTCCATCTGCTACATCCCATGAGTCGCACTCCGCAGCACGGGGGCACAACGCAGGAAACATGCCGCATCCAGACGCGTCATACTTCAGGGAGTCCCCGCAAATACACATTTACGGGCTCGTTCCACGACAGCGAGTGGCGCAAAAACCTGCCCGCCCGCGCGTAAAGGAGCTGCGCGTCTCCCTCAACATCTCAGCCTCTCTCCCTCCCTCCCTCCCCTCTCTCTCTCTCTCCCTCTCTCTCTCCGGGAGGCGGATGTGCCTCCCGGTGGTTCGTTGGCACGCGGCGGCTCCGACTGCCCCCCCCCCCCCCCCCCCCCCATCCGACAACAACAGCGAGCAATGATTAACTTTCCTCCCGCTGGTTGTCACCGAGGGAGAAACTCTCCCACACGTCAAATTATTATTATTGTTCCGTCATTTAATTATCGGGAGGAGGAGGAAATATTCGGGTCTCGATGGAGGGGGATATCAGTCTGGATCGCAGACTGTCCGAGCAGTTGTTTCTTTCCCACACGGCTCGTGTCCACCTGCTGTCTGCTGACCACACACCTCCACGGAGCCAGCGTGACGCGCGCGTTTAACCTTTACGCTGCTGCATGTCATCACATTCCACGGAGCCGGAGAAGGAATTTAAAACTATACAATCATTTAAAATAAAAACCTTGACAGCAGTTTAAGAAAAGATGAATTTGCTGCAGGTTTGTGGAACCTCTTTATTTATTTTTCTTGAATCTTGAAGCCTGAGGACACAAATTATGTTGCAGGAGATGAAGTGTGCGGATCGCTGCTTGTACCCTGATGAAGAACGTGGTCATCACACATTACATGAGGAATGTCACATGATTCACCTCATGTTTCCTCTTGTGGCCCTTCGGTCAAAGGGCGAAGAAGCAGGCCCTGTGGTTACCTACAGACACACAGGGGCCATAAGAGCTGCCGTCACGCTACCAAACAGGAGCCGATTTCATCGTCTGTTCGCTCGATGCTGTGAGTCCGAGATCTCAGAGGTTTTAAAACGGATTCTTCTGGATCCAAAACCCACTTTCTCCAAATAGTTCTTGTACGTGCTGGAGTATAAATCACAATGTGTGCGTCGTGGTGTAAGTGAGGTGCTACATGGCAGCACATCCACATGGATGATAAATCTGAGGGGGGGTGACAATATCCATCGACCCGGCCTCCTCCAACGCGGCAGTATGTCAATTTGCTCAAGTCTCTAAACAGAGAAGGCATCATTCAGCCTCCTGGACTGTGCGAGCTCTCCTCCGTATTGATCCGCGGGCCTGCGTGACACTCTGGAGTCAAAGTGATCGATTGGTTTTGTGTAGCGTGGACACAGTCTGCTCTTTAATGGCTCACAGGATTTGGCTTTTTTTTAAGTAGTTTTCAAGCCAAATTGGCTCATATCTGTCTGCTAGAATGCAAAACATCTTTTAAGAGCAGGGTTTGTAAAATCTTTACAGGGTGCGAATGTGAAAATGCAAACTAATTGTCAGCTTTCGATTCCATGTTTTTTTTAAAAACCTTTGTTTGGTTTATTTAGTAAAGCAACATACAGTTGATTTTAATTTGATGCAGTAAAACTCTTGTCAAAAGTCCAACTCGCAGTTCTGACCAATAAGATATTTTAATATTATTTACCTTTTTATCAACATTGTGTCTTTATTTGGTTGTGTTTTTTTTTGCACACATCATTTCCATGTTGGGATGCAAAACTCAATTCATGTTATCACGAGATGCTCGAGTCACAGCATGAAATGCATGAATGAATTGGTCCCTCAATAAAGTGCAACAGGGACGACTTGTGTCTGCAGCGTGTCCACTGTGTCCCGTAGCAGCTGATGTGTGGGAACGTCTCGTCGGACTTTACGTTCACACAAACTAGTGGAAGGAACCACTACAAAGTTGTATTTGGTCTCTGAGACAGAAAGATGTCACGGCATATATAGAAAAACTGACCACATGTTTGAAAAGTAAACCATAACCTTCTTACATTAAAACCATTTGATTAAATTTCAGTCTCACGTTAGATTCCCGTCGGGTAAAAGCTGGAAGTTTCCCTCAGAGGCCGAGAACTTCAAAGGATTTAAAACCAACTCATTTATGAAGCGAGTCTCCGCTTTGTGTCTAAAAGGGTTTCAGTTTAGTTTTCAACACTCCTCGAGTTGTCCAGCGGCGTCGTGGTCTTTGTCCTGCAGGAGAAGACGCAGCATTGTCCCGACGTCTCAGCGGATCACTGAGGACACAATGCACGATCTTCACACGGCTGTTAACTCACCTGGAAGGAATGCGTCTCTCTCACACACACACACACACACACACACACACACACACACACACACACACACACACACACACACACACACACACACACACACACACACACACACACACACACTTGTCACCAAACCCCCCCGGACGCCTTCATCTTCAAAGGCGCTCGGATTAAAGGATGAGTTACAAGCAGGTTTCTTTCGGGGGAAGCTGTTGCACGTTGCTGTTACGCGGAGCCACTTTGCAGAGGCTTGCAGATGTTTGGCAGATGTCGGCGGGAACCCGAGCTGATGTTGCGTGTGATCGTTTGTTTGTGCCTCAGGGAACAAAGACAAACGTGCAGCTTGTTTAGATTCCATTCATCGGGACTTTTCTTTTATCGACACTTTGCCGTATTGACGCTCGTGTGCCGGACTGCGTTCTTACCGAGGGGGGGTGTGGGGGGGGGGCTCAGCTGCTCAGCTGTCACTAACTACCGGTATCTCCGGCTCGCAGATTACAAGCGGCGGGCCGGAGTGAGCGATTATCCCGTCTCGGCTGCATGTAATCATGGGATGCATGTACCCACGTAAATGCACCGTAACCCGTGACTGTATGATTAGAAGCACAAATCGAACCCAGATGGCACCAGCGGCTCCTCACAGCGCGTCAGCAGCACGTAAACACGCTGCATTAGCGCTCCGTTGGCGAGGAGCTGCTGCTCGCTGCCTCACGGGACCGGCGCCATGATCACCTCCACCAATTGAAGCGGCCATCGCATGTTTGCTGTCGTTCAGGCTCAGTTGATGCCGATTTGAGTTTTTGTAACTATTCACATGTTGAAGCTGTGACGCGATGACGGTGCTGGAGGAAAAGAGGCTCAGAGGTACGAACAATAATAACACAACTCAACGCGCCTGTTGGCTGGTCCTCTTCAGCTCCCCTAAAGCATCTGCGCTCGGACCCCCGCGAGGCCTCAGCGCATCCCTCCCTCCATCGGCTACGCACCCGGCGGATCGACCGCTGCTCCAGTTCGCCACCGAAAACACGGGGGAACGTGAACTTGGCACCAAAGACGTCAACAAGCAGACAGAGCCTGCGGACGAGACGCACACCCAGCGGCCCGGTGGCGTTGGCCCGGGCCCCCGGCTCTGCGGCGAGCTGGGTAAGTATAGGGCCCGCCGGCCCCGTACACCATCACATGGGTGTGGCCACGAGCTCGCCGCTCGAAAAAAATGCGCTGGATCGCAGGAGAAGCGCGACAAAGTGGCAGGAGAGACGCGGAGCGGCTTCCACGTGACCGCCTGGTGCCTCTCGCCATCTTCACTGCAGGTCACTGCGCTTCAACGGTGACACCGTCTCGTACATGAGGCGTTTCCAACCGCTCGTTGTTTATTTCCTGCTTGTTCTCCTCATTCTTTAAATGTTTTTTTTTATTGAAGAAGCTGTGAAAGGAAAAACCTCTTGGTTGAGAGATAAACTGCAGGGGAACAAACAGCTTCAGATGGTTGCTGCTTAGTGGAAGCAATCTGGTTTTATACTAAAACAAATAGCCTGAGTCATTAAACATTCACCCTCTGTGTAATAGGATTTGGGGAAATACATAATGATCTGTTGGTATTTGTTGATGCTTCCAGCTTTCTGGAGCCGTTTTAAGCCTCGTGGTGCAACAATGCAGGCGGAGATGCAGAAAAAAGGAGGCATCTTCTCAAATTGACTCTCATCAAAAAGGCTGACACATGGATTTCAAGAGCTATTAACTGTGAACTTTAACTGAATTCCTTCACGGGGCGTTGGACAAAAACAAGTTTGGTCGTATAACAGCTGAGGTCTAAACACGGCGCTCAAATTACAGCACAGGTGACATCAGGCTCCTTTAATGGCAGCCGTGCTATCAGCTGATCTGCACTTAGTAAGCGATCCACTGCTCTTATCTCAAGGTAACATGGCCACCCTGTAAAACCAGCGCTCCACTCCCAGGCTGCTGAGGAGCGCCGTGCACGTGGGTGTTCTGGCGTGCAGGCGTCTCCTCGCCGACCTCCTGTTTCCCTCTGCATCCAATTCATCCAGCCAAGAGTCTTGGACTGCACGCCACAGCTAGCGGGCAGTTTACCGCGCCGCGCAGCGAGGATTCTCCAAAGCCCTGCGATTCCGTGATCTAACGTCATGATGTCATTCGCGCCGAGGGAAAGCTGGCCTGTAATCACGCCGGTCACTTCCTCTCTGCCGTGAAATTCCACGCGGGAGGACCGTACATCACGGGCTGCACGCAGCTGTAAACATAGACGCTCACGGAGCTGGCGGGCCATCTGATGGGCAGCGAGCAAAGAGGGAGTGACGCCAGCATCTCTGACATACCGTCACACCTTCATCAACAGGCCACGGGACGACCTTCATCACGGACAATCTGAGCTGCGGAATTCTTCGGCCTGTGGAGCCCGAGGGGCCTCAGGAGAACTTTGAAAGCTAGTGAGATCCTCAGCAGTCTGACCGCAGGATTATACCTCTGTGAGTCTGAGCCTGAACCACCGAGGGAGACAGGCCGCCTAAACAAACATGACCCCTCAACCACACACACACACACACACACACACACACACACACACGGGGGCCCAGAGAAAAGGCCCCTGATCAAACAGTTCTGCAGCGCGTCGCTCCGGCTGGAGGAGCTCAGCGGCTTTGAAGCCAGCGGCCGTTATCGTCTCTTCGGGCCTGAAGATAACGCAGCGCTCAGACTCCATGTTTACAAACAGTCAGCGGCGCTGTCAGGTGGACGGGGGGGGGGGCGACGGGGGGGCGACGGGGGGTGGGGGGGGGCACACATATGGCTCAGCAGAAGGGAAACTAGACGGTGATCGCTGGGCAGAAGTTCACCGCAACCTGGATGCGTTTCTACCTGCTGCTGCCAGAAAGAACTCTGTGTAGACTTTGAACCAGGCTATAAACGGACATGTGAACAATGAACATCAGTGTCGTTGGGGATTGAAGCAGTAGAGTCAATCGGACCATCCGCGTATTGCAGCTTACCCCTTTTGTACAGTAGAATAGTAGAATATGTACAGTAGCATCACATCGTTTGCACAATCACAACAATTGTGAGACGTCTGTGACGAAAAGTGTCGATACCCCCCCCGGAGGCGCAGCTCGATGCTCGGGGAGCGTGATGCACGGCGATGGGTGCGTGGGGTCAGCGGGGACCGAAGCGCCGGGCGCCACACGTCAGGACGTGGAGATGGATGGTGGCGATTTGCTCCGCGCCGAGAGGATGGAGCATAATTAAGCCCACGCGCCGAGAGGCTCTCGTCCCGCGTGGTTAGCTGTCCGTGGGAGGAGGATGGTCGCAGACAGCTTAAGCGATAATCTACAGGATGATGCGTTGGTTTAGGATGTCAACGTAATGAAAATGTCGCACAAATCTCCACAGATGACGGACAATTTACTCGTTATTTGGAATACGGCTAAAAACACAAAGTTTCCAGGCTGGAGTCAGATATGCAGCACAGTGGAAGGAGCTATTTGGGGTGCCGAGGGTTCCAAGTCCAATTCAGGTTCCCTCTAATCAGGTACGTGACTCACAGGTGGAGCTGTCCTACGCCCTGAACATCCGTCAGTCCAAAGTATCAACAACTGCCGACATTCTGGCCGCGGCGTCGGGGCCTGACGTCCATCGCAGTTCAACACGTAGAAACAGCCGTTCTCCTTCTTTAGAGACATCCATCACAGCAAAGTCCAACCAACGCTTACCGGGAAAATCACCTGGCGATAAGAGGTACTTTGCTGACATCACAGACACACCCGGTTATTAAAATACTAGCTGGCTGCCAAGAGCAGTTAAGGCAAATATAATTGCTTTAGTGCAAAATGACATACACGCCTTTGAGTGAATGAGCGAGTCGAGGCCTAAGATTGTCTTCCTGTAAACAGCACATAGTCTCTGTGGGGGGGGGGGGGCATTTCACGATAAATCCTCACTTAACTTACAATTAACCAGGCCTGCCAGATTCCTTATGAAACCCCTGAAAGGGGAGATTAGAGTCTCAGGGTACCGCCAACATGCCCCGATGCCGGCGTGGTAAAGCAGCCGCCCCTATGAGCTTTACATGAACGTCTAATGGTTCAATCTAACTGGCCCTCATGAGCGGGGGCGTTACGCCGGCGCGTAATGCTTCAATCTAACGCGTAATCTAGAATCTAGAGAATAGCGCTTCACTGTCCCATGACAAAACCAGTGTCCCCGCGAGTGTGTGTTTGTGTGCTTTGGCACGCCATCCTGCTCTAATAACCACCATGCCATCCACCTGTTTCTTTGGCTCAGGGTACCGATGACTGATGGGGCAATTTGGAATAATCATCTTATCTGATCTGGAGCGCATGAGCTGAAACACAAATAAGTGGTAGACTACAAATGTTAAATGTCGTCTGTTCTGAAAACCCCCGGGGGTTTTGTCCGTTTTGGGGGAAATTGCACACTCCAGGGTTTTCCACTTATTTTCTCTCAAACAACGTTGATCAAGTCTGAAAAGGTGTTTGCGTTGTACACAAAAGCGTTTCCTTTCTTAGAACGCACTCTTTTGGTGTCATTCACCTGCTCACATGGAGGAAAGGTGGGAGTTCCTAAATGCAACCGTGCAAAGAAAAACACCTTTTAGAAAAGGCAGCTGTCCTCTTTCCTTTCCTTCCTTCCTTCCTTCCTTCCATTCGTTCCTTTAATAACATCGCGTTGAATCAAACATTAACCCTGTGTTTGAAACGTCTGCCGGGCGCCTGGTTAATGCAGTGCCTGTGTGACCGAGCGGCGTAATGTCGGCCCTCTCAGGGGATTCACCGTTAACCTCAAGTTCACCGCTATGAAAACACAACGCACACCGCAGTGAGGGAGGACTCCTCCTCTGCAGACCGGTTCCTTTCACTTGAGAAAAACACTATTTAGAATGCGTCTGTGGTTATGAGTCACAAAGAGGGTAATGGCAGTGATGGGAAGATGAATTATGGCTGATGTATTTGTCATAGTTGAGTGAATGCCAACAGGAAGCACTTTATGGAGGCTCCTCTGTTCACATGACACATGGTAACAGCCAAAGAACCCCTTTGAATTCTGGTTTTATCGGGGAAAAGCCCAATCAACACTTTAAGCACGTTCTCCTTTAGTATTCTCCTCAGCCCGAGGAAAACAATTTGTAAATATATTTAGATGTGAGGCAAAGAAGGAAAGGGAGAAATAGAAAGAAAAAATAATGAACTAACTAGGGAACAAAAATCACAGAAACCCTAAGGTACGTCACGTGTGGCGCGTAGGCCTACTGTGCATTGCTAGCTAGCCAACGGCTAATATCCCACCTAGCCAATATCCCGGCTAGCCGACGGCTAATATCTCACCTAGCCAACAGCTAACATCCCACTGAGCCACAAGCTAATATCCCACCTAGCCAACGGCTAATATCCCACCTAGCCAATATCCCGGCTAGCCGACGGCTAATATCTCACCTAGCCAACAGCTAACATCCCACTGAGCCACAAGCTAATATCCCACCTAGCCAACGGCTAATATCCCACCTAGCCAATATCCCGGCTAGCCGACGGCTAATATCTCACCTAGCCAACAGCTAACATCCCACTGAGCCACAAGCTAATATCCCACCTAGCCAACGGCTAATATCCCATTGAGCCACAAGCTAATATCCCACCTAGCCAATGGCTAATATCCCACCTAGCCAATATCCCACCTAGCCGACGGCTAATATCCCACTGAGCCAACGGCTAATTTCCCACCTAGCCAACGGCTATACCTTAATTATATTATTAAGTTAACACTGCATGAGGTTATCAACATATTGACATTAAAACTCAAATATGACTGCAAATGTAACGCCTACTAGTAACTTTGTTAACTTAATTTCCTCTGGTAGAGTATTTGATCAGTAGTTTAAACTTGTGTCTGCAGGCTGTTCACAGTAGCAGCTGTATACAAACTGAATAAGTAGAAATGAATAAGGACGATGCAGAAAGCAGAAAGCCACTGAGGTGACGTACCGATGTAACCGAGCATCGATAAGATGTTAAAGTAAAGTGCGGTAAATTGCATCCAGAACGCGCTCAACCTTTCGGCCTGATGAGACGGCGTAAGATGATCCAGGAGCTGCTCTTTACTTTAATTAGACCTCAGCCCACTTATCCCAGATAGCATCAGCCTCTCATCCCGCCGTGTTTGCTTTGTGCTTATCGGACGCCGCCACGCACCAGACATCGTGGACCCCGGCTGCGGGTTTGATTACAGGCGGGACCACCTAAGCTAGGGATGCACATGGTGGGTACCAGCACCGCAAACGCCCCAAAACAATAACACGCGTGTATGTTGTGTGAATGCTGCACGTGAATTATATTTATGCATAACAACATACATTGTTGTATAAACACACAACGTGTGTGTGTGTGTGTGTGGATGGGGGGGGGGCTAATTCCTTTGTAATGACAGCCTTCAGTCTCTCTCCATGCAGCCGCCTATTCCTACCGGAGAGAAGCAGGATGGAAGCTCCATCTACAGGTCAGTTTGAAGAACATCACCTCCTCTCCATATCTAAATGTAGTCCATTTAGAATCATTGTCCTTTATATTTTGGTTTTAAACCATTAAAACGTATTGAGATGGTGAATAAAAGGAAACACCAAAATGTGTTAAACTATTGTTTATTGTTTGTTCCTCATCAACAATGGAGGAGTCACTATAATATTTCACATTTGTAAACTGACTCAAAGGTGAGTTTTCAAAATAAAATGTAAATTTAGAAATGTTTGAAATAATCTTTAAATAAACACACTAAAGGAGCAGACTGACTAAAAATATGAGCATAAATATTACGATTACATTTAACTATTTCATTATGAGGTATTTGAGGAATGTAACTTATTTTCGTAAAGGAATATTTGCACAGCTGAGGTCCGCTTACTTCTTCACAGGCCGGTTTAAGATCTTTCAGTGAACAGGACGTCCCTCTCGGGCCTTTTCCCCGTCCACGTCATCCACCGACCCGACCTGTTGACCTGGTAGAGCAGAAAGTCGGCCCGCTCTTCACTGCTTGCCCACGCCTTAGACTGAGACAAAGCAACAAAACTAAATTGTGACAATAACCCTTAAAAATACTGTAGCAAATACCACTCTGAAAGGTACCATTCTGCGTACTGTGTACTTTAAGTACATTCTGCTTTAAATACTTTTACATCTTAAATCAGAAGGTTTGTTGAACTCTTGCATAGCTGGTGTTGTGTTTTAAAAATGAAGATGCTCCTCCCACTGCCGTTACCTGTCTGGTGATTTTACCTTTGCTTGGGACAAACTTGAGCGAATATTCAGAAGCGCGAGGCTCCATCCTGCGGGCCGTCGTTCACAAACTCGTGGCCCAGCCCGTTGCCACACCTGCCGCACAGGACCTGGGAACACAAACCCGGTGACGTCATCCCGCTGGCTCACTTCCTGCTTGAGTTAAATCACGCGGCGATGGCAAAGAGACCTTGAAGGCGGTCAGAGTCTCCATCATTCTGGTGACGCTGTCCTCTCTGATGGTGTCAGTGAAGGCCGGCCAGGGGGACGAGTGGGCGAACTTGGACTGACTGGAGAACAGTGGATGGTTACACTGGGCGCACACGTACATACCTGCGAGGGAAGAGTGGCGTTAAGAAGCCATCGCATCGCTTTATTGCCCTCTGCAGAAACGCCAATGGAATGGCTGTAAAGTTATACAAGTTAGAGGGGCGCGAGATAACTAAAAGGGATCGTCCGCCTAAGGAAACCCGTACTACAAACCTCACACATTTAATCCTTATTTTTCTGTAATTTGGCTTTTTCTTATTCTTCGAAACCCAATGCATTTATCTCAAGGAAGATGACGGTGGTCGACCAACAGCAGAATAGGAGGTCTTTATTTAAAAAAAAGGGTCACAAGGCCCAGTTGGAATCACTGCAATAAGAAAATATTACTTAAATATACCTTTAAAGCAAATTTATGTCAAGATTAAATCAATCATATCACTGCTGTGTTTATTATTATTATTAATACTAATATTATTCATTATTCTAATTTCTATAAGAAACTTCAAATCCGACATGGCATAGAAATAAATAAATACCGTGGCACCACGTGGCCTCCCTTGTGACGTCATCCCCGTGGCGTTACACAACCATTGGATAACAGTAATCCGGCCTAAAGGGAGGTTACGTCACATCAGCGGCTCCTTCCTGCTCACCTGGTCTGAAATGATCTTTGTAGACTTCACCTCCAGAGAAGCGGCAGAAGGACATGCTGCAGCTTTACGGAGCAGAAGCCTCCTTCCCTCCTTATTTCCGACGGGCTCCTCTCGTGACGCAGGTGGTGCAGGATGGAGTTCTGACGGCAGCTCCTCCCCCTGCAGTTACCCGTGTTCCTCCGCTAGGTGTCAGTGTGGGTGCACCTTCACACTCGAGTGCGTGTATATATAACCATATATTTTCATGCACGTGTGTGTGCGTGTATGCTTGCATGGTGCTTTGTACTTATAATTGACTTTTGATGCGTATCTTGTAAATCAATTACACAGAAAGATTATCGCAAAAAATCTAAACAGCTGTTTAGTTTCCTGACTGAGTCAGTCGTGTTTTTACACAGACAGAGACAGACAGAGAGACGTGTAACCACCTGTAGTATTTTTCTGCTACAGTGGTCGTCTCCAGGACAACGTTCTCCCTGAAGATGCACACGCAGACGTAGACGTGATCAATACCAGAGTGACGAGCTGCGAGTAATGCGAAGAAATATGGAATCACACAAACAGGCCGACTAACCAAGAAGTCAATTTATTGTTGTCCCCTTGGGACACTTGGATCACGAGCATAGGTGCATCTTGCTCGGTGCTCCTCATTCGTACTTGCAGTAGTGCTTCAGGGCCTCGGGCAGCTCCAGCCAGTCGATGGCCATCCTGTGGACGATGTGCTTCTGGATGGATTTCCTGCACAACGTCTGCAGGGACGAGACTGAAGCAACAAGCGGTTTGTGGTTTAGCGGAATCACGGTAGTGGGGACAAACGAAGGACAGTTGATGATAAAACTGATGGGTTGCTGAATTGGCCCCTTAAATACAGATGTACCTGTACAATCATACAGAAACAAGACTGCAACAAAAAGACTGACAAATACGAAATGACTTCTGAAAGATCGACACGGATAATGATTATAAAGAGACAAGAAATAAGCACAGAGCTTAAAAAGACTACAGGGGGATGGACACTGATTGAAAAGATCCAAAACAACCACATACAAATAGATTCAAGACGACCTCAGAGAGACACAACATCACCATGTCCTCACTCAAAAAGACACACAAAGTGACCTCAAAGAGACACACAATGAGCAGCAGGCAGCATCTACAGTATGTGGGGTTTTGTCCCCTCCAGAGTCTGCGATTATCAACGTGGCACTCACATCCGTACTCCACTTGGACAATCCGGACGCACTTGGTCGCGGCGAAGACGTCCACCACGGCGTGGAGAGGCTGCACGGAGGGAATCCCCTTTGCGGAAGCTCCCATGTCCTCCCCATTGATCACAATGTGCATGTCGGCCAGGTCTCGCCCTTTGGCCACGTACAGCACTCCTATCCGGCTGCGTCTGGCCGTAGGGGGCAAGGCGTTGGTCTTGTACAAGTCGTCCAAAATGTGGCTGTAGCGGCCCGGCCTGCTCCGTCCGACCAGCTTGTCCAAGGGGATCCGAACATCGTCGATGTCCAGGTGAGAGTCGGTGAAGAAAGTCTTCGGTTTGCTGTTGTCTGCCCCTCCGTCCCCTTCGCCGGCCTCCCCTCGTCCGAGCCTGTGGCCCCCGGCGGCTCCTCCGTCCGCCGCCTCCACAGGGTCCTCCGCGATCTTGTTGTGGTTGCGAGTGATGGCGAACACCCAGCTGTCCCCCGAGTCCGTCAGGTCCGGGATGGAGTACTCGGGTACCGCGTCCAAGCTCCCGGGGTCCCTGGCTGTCAGGCCCACCCGGAGGTGGCCGCACCAGCCCAGCTCCTTGTCCTCGATCTCTATGAGAAAAATCTCCCCGGGCTTCAGCGGCCGTTTGCTGAAACACACTCCGTTTGCGAAGCTCTCCACGCGGGTGGCCTGCGTGCCCGAGAAGTCCAGTCTGACGTTGGATCCGTGTACCGGATGGAATTCCATGAACTCATCAGGAAGGGGCTGCATCCTGTCCGAAAGGCGCCGACCAAACGGCCTGTGGATCCTTACAGGAGGCACATGGTGGGAGGAGGTGCAGCGCGACACTCTGCTTATCTGTGGGACACTCGCAGGAGCTATTTTTGAACTACATGCACCAACAGATGGCAAGGTATGTGTGTCTGTGTGTGTATGTGTGTGTGTGTGTGTGTGTGTTGAGGGGGGGTGGCCACCATGCACGTGCCCACAGTCACACTCATGCACAAAGATTGAATAGGGGTTAAGGGCAGTAACAAAGCCCCCGATCCCCCAGGCGACCGCCCTCATTCAGTTTCACCAACATGGAGCCATATGGCGAGGAGACGTTGGACGGCCTTTCATAGCTGCACGCTAAATATAGTCGGTACAGTCGGGATCTTGTTCTTATGCAAAGCAGAAAGTAATATTCCAGGATGGGGAGGGCTGTGGACATTTATCTTGCTGATTTATCTGGTGGAATTTTGCATAAGAATGTGCAAGACTACTTACTTTACTCTATATATTCATTGTGCATGACTTGAGTCATATTAGTTATATGATCATATCTGATATAGTGGTTACATAACAGGTTAACGTGCAGTCATTTGCAGCATTTCCTTCGCTGGTCAAGCCTTTAAAACGAGCATCCCCGACGTCCTCCATCAACCTTCAGAGCGGTACTGATGAGATCAGATCACTGATCAGAACTGATGCTGCAGAACCTCCGGGGCGTCGGCGTGCTGGTCTGCGTCCACCAGCTGCATCTCCTTGCCTCCACCATGCCGGTCTCTCTGGCCTCCACCTTTGGAACGCATGGCGGGGCTGCGAAGCAGGTGGTCTCGGCGCAGACAGCAGGCTGACCACGAGTCACCTCGTGACTGTGCAGGCTTCCACCCAGGAGGCCCAAGCTGAAGGATTTGTGATCTCTGAGAAGAAAAGTGATGCTATTACAGTTTCAACCCCTTTTACTGTAACTTCCCTGCGTGGATTTAGAGCATCTAAAGCCCCCAGACAGTAGAAAGACATCAGCATTTGTATATTCCTGTAAGCGGGGGTGGAGGGGGGGCGGGGGGTGCTGATCAGGAGCACAACCTCCTCTCCCTGATGGATGGGGGCCATTGTCTCTGACCCGATCCCTCGGCCCGTTCTTCGCATTGTCATTTCTAGGGCTTCTGGTGTGTAATGTAGGCCAAGATGGGAAGGGGGAGGGAGACGAGAGACACTATTCGTTATGTCCGCTTTGCTCGTTTTCACTGTCGCTGGACTATTTTTTTAGCATTTTTGCAATTGAAAACACTTTTTGTATCTGTGTTTGCCAGATTAGGACATGCCGCTAACCCAACGCTGAACTTTAGCTGTCAACGTGTTTCATATTCAGTAATTAGACAGCCTTTCCACAAGTGTGGGTGAGCTCTGTGTGCGTCAGGACCCTTAATCTGGATTATCATGCAGCGCGGCCGTGCTCTCCATCGTCAGTCTGGTGCGCTGTGATTCTCGGCAGCGCGCGACACATCTGGATGGAGGCAGTCGGTGAAGGGGAGGTATGTGTGAGAGGGAGGGAGGGAGAGAGAGAGAGGGAGAGAGGGAGGGAGGGAGGGAGAGATGCTCCACACTCGGCCGGCGTTACGCATGCGTTTGGAGGAGGAACCAACAGACGACATCGCTGACCGGCGGCTTTAGTCACAGTTCCAAATCATCTTTTTGTGTAAGTACATTTTATTCCTCGTCTCCATTTGTGTTTTTATTCTTGCAAAACATCAGCGCTGCACATATTTGGAATTCTTTCAGTCTGCAGGAGCATCTTTGCAGCGTTGTCTCAGTAACTAGAACTTATTCCGTCACGTCTGCACGTCCCGATAGGCTCGTGCTTTGTCGGTCTGCCAAGAGAGCAGTGCAGCTCTGTGCTGTAGTGGAAGTGGAACAGTGAGTTTGTGACCTGAATTTCAGCCACACGTTGTTTGTTTGGGTTTTATTTTTTAATATGAACCTGGGGTTATTTTTTGGGGGGGCATCGATCTGTCAATTATTCTCACAATTAATCTAATTATTTAGTATCAGAAATGAGAGAAACGTGTTTTTATTCTGACCTTTGAGAAGCTATAGAGGACCAGACAAAGTTGACCCCTGTTGACAGGGGACCAACGGGCCACTACATGGACACGTGGGCCCTGTGTCGCTTTGTGGCCATTGTTTAGAATCTATTATCAAACTCATCCAACATTTAGTGACTCTGTACAGAAACATCTGCATCTGCCCTGCAGCATCCAACCCGGAGCACGGATGCTGCTGATCACCAACACGGCGTCGGGAGATGAGCTGTCTTGGAAACGCACCCCCTGGAATGTTGGTTTAGCCCGTAATCCGGCTGTGATTTGTCCGATTTCAAAGTAAAATCCTCCATTAATGTTAATCTGAGATTGCTACTGTTGGTGTCTGATCAGAGGACGCATGGCAACACAATCTCACACACACACACACACACACACACACACACACACACACACACACACACACACACACAGTTACAGATATGATGTCGTTCTGATGTCGCACTGATCGAGATTGTAAAGGTTTGACTAGCTGCAGCGGCATCACTTTGTGTTGACTGTGATGAAATGACTCCACACCAGGAGAATATGCTCTCAGCCCTAAAATCAAGCAAATATTAATCATAAAAAATAATACTTAGTAGTATCTTTTCAGTCCTGCATTCTTTGGTTGTCCTTGTCCAGGTTTTACTCAGCTTCCTGTTACCTGTGGCAGGTAGACCCAAAACCTGAAGGACAGAGCTGGGGGTTAAGCTTAAGAATTCTATGAATACAACATTTGAACAGAACCAGTCATCCATGCGTACATACAGGAGCTCCTATTGAATGGCGTGTGCTATATGATACGTGTATATGATGCTAGCACATAAAAATACACAATGTTCCTACATTCACTATATTGGACATGTTGTAAGCTCACATAGCTGCAGTGGCTGCAGACTCTTAGTATAAGAGTCTATATATAATATAGTTGTATTAGACAGTTTGTTGTTGAACTGATGATGTTTGAGATGATTCAAAACTCAAGCCCAACAGACTTTATCTGCTCCTTCCATTTATTTCCTATCCAGCTACAACGAGTTGATGCAAAAAGGACGACTTCGCTGCAGCGACTAGTTCAACAAACAAAAACAACAAAATAAAAATCCAGAGTTCATCTCCTGCAGCCTCCACACTGGTCGACAATACGGCAGCACCAGGCAGTCCTGTCATAGCGCTCTACAATTAGCTGGGACGGAGCCACGGTAGCTTAGCGCCGGTTTAGCCGGCCTGATGTGCGTGTGAGCGCATGTGTTCATTTTCTGGCACTTTTGACTGCATGCGTGTCGCTAAGGTTTATCTCTCCGCCGTCCATTTTGGGTCAGAGCAGATTAGTCAGAGTCCACCAGCTGCTGTGGAATTGGTTGAAATCGTCCCGGCGCTTACGTAAAGGCGACCAGGCGGCGCCTCGCCGTCGCAGGGCCCTCGAACCGGGAGACACCGTGAGGGAAAGGGTTCTCTCACTGGGGGCTGCCGTCCCCAAACCGTTTAAGGTTTCTTACCACGACGTACGCGTCTTTGGTCAGAGGGAACAAAGTGCACAAAGACTCTGTAAGCCAGAGCAGAGAGTTGCTTATTTGGATCAAAAGTCTTCAGACGACTAAGCGACATTCTCCCGTTGATGCAGAGATCGCACACGTCACCGGCAGGAAACGACGCACAAGCGCAGAAAAGATTGCGTCCAATCTCTCCGTGGCTCCTCCCCTCGCTGCTCGTGTTCGCTCCGACGCTTCGCGGTGTTCTTCACTCGTTCTCTGTCGTTGACTCCCAGGTGCCTCGGCCGTGCCATGTGAACCCAAGAAAATGGCAGAGAGTGGAAAGAGCGGCGAGAGAAGAAGCGAGGATGGCGGGAGAAGAGGAGGCGGACCTCCCCAGGAGGCCCGCTGCCCCGCCGGTGGTGGCCCCTCCCCGGTCGCTGGCACCAAGAGGCACCTCCCCCGGGGCATTGTGATCCAGCTGACTGGGACGGAGGGCGAATGGGACAGTCTGGACGACGGCGAGCTCGTCTTCTCCCTCGACCACGACGACGACTGCCCGTCCGTCCCGCTCCCCAAAGAGAGGCAGCCTTCCGGCGAGGACGAGCGCAGGTTGCATTCCCCGTCGTTCCACGTCCCTCTCTCCCCTTCGGACCCCGGCTCTCTGGGGGACGGCTTCCTGTCCCCGGGTCCTTCTTCCCCCCGCCAGCGGCCCCTGGCCAGCCTGGTCAAGTCTCTCTCCACGGAGCTGGAGCTCAAAGAAAGCTCCACTCTCAGGCCGCGGCCCATCATCAGCCTGGTGAAGTCCATCTCCACCGAGATCTCCCGCTCGGAGCCGGAGGTGTCGCAGTCAAAGTCCGACTCTCGCCTCAACCTCCACATGTGGAAGCAGCTCACCCAGCACAAAGGCCGCGGCAACGGGGACTCCCGCACCGCGCCCCCCTCCCCTAGCTCACACTCCCCCACCGCAGAGGGTCCAAAAGGGGGCTTCTTCAAGATGGAGCTGGAGGACACCAAGAGGAAGCTCTCGGAGGCCGTGCACGAGCCCTTCAGCAGCATGTTCAGTAAGATATTGAGGGAGGAGGGCGCCGGCAGTCCCAGACACCAGTGTAGGGGCCCGGGTGCCCCCCCGGTCGGCTCCCGGGGGTCGGGGCACGAAGGTGCCACGGACACGGTCCTCTCCGAGTCTCCCGTGAGGAACGCCAGGAGAGCAGAGGCTGACTTCTTGCCCGTGTTCAACTGGCCCGGGAGGGGCCAGCGGGGCTGCTGCCCCGTGCATCACAACCGGCCGCATCACGGTGACGAGGAGCTGGACGCGGGCGCGGAGGCCGACGCCGCGCAGCCGCCGGTCGCCGAGACTCGCGGGCAGGCGAGGACGTCGCCCACCAGGGCCGAGCCCGTGGTTAGGACCTTTGACCTCTCCCAGCCCCCGCGCCCTCTGCCCGGCATGAGTTTGTTCTGCGTGGCGGTGCTGTCCTATGGCTACTTCATCCTACCTCTCAGCCCGTACCTGTCCGGCCTGGCTCTGGGATTGGCGCTGGGCTTCTTGCTGGGACTGCTGCTCATCAGGATGGGCTCCCCCACGTCTCGCCGCTCAGCTTCACCACACGGACCGGCACGGACTCCGTCGGGGGGGGGGATTCCGCCAGCTGTCGATGTCGGCGCCGAGCCTGACGCGCTCAAGGTAAATCCCATTGCTGTGCGAACTCTCATCCAAACCAGGGTTGTGTCCAGTGTGAGGCTACAACCAGTTAGCTTAGCACAACGACGGGGAACAGGGAGAACCCAAACTCAGTCAAGGTTTCTGGTATCGGGAACGACTGGAGGAAGTTTGAACTTGAGTCACTCGAGCACCTCAGCTGACGGTTTCCTTCACAGACTAAAGTGCAATTAAAAGCTTTAATAAAAAGATGCTATCAGAGCCTCTGCGGTAATTACTGTTCTCCTCCTGGCTGAGCTGGAGACACGGGGCATCGGGAGAGGTCAGCTTCAGCTGCAGAGGCCGGGGGAGGAAGCTGTCATCCGTCAGGGAGGCCTGGGTTTGGAGAGGGGGGGGGTTTGCTGTCTTGGTGGCGAGATAATTCCCTGGTTTGGTCATTAGCGGTTCGGGAGCTGCTGAGGTTTCTGGTAAAGAGACGACAGAAGGAGGAAACTCAAGCGCTTTAAAGAACAAATCAAATCTCACTTTGAATAAAACATCGTTAATTGGAGGAAGAATCAAACTCACCTATTTGCATGTAGTTGTCTGTTTCTGCATATAATCCACCACTAATTTGTCCATGTTAAAAATAATTAAGGATTTATCTTGTTTGATAAAAACACTCACTAAGTACATTTCCCTTTTCGATGCTCTTTCCTTCGCTTTGTGCATCATGACTTGCGATTGGTGCTGTTTGCGTTCACACTCCTCTGCCTGCTCAGGGCTGGATGAACGAGGTGCAGGACTACGACCCGGAGACGTGGCATCCCGCGGCGACGCACTCCGTGTTTGCCGCCCTGCAGGGCTCTCGCCTCTGCCTCGATTCCCCGCGGAGCAACATCGGGCGCCGGGCGGCGCACGACGAGAGGCCCCACGAGGCCGCCTTCGTCCGGTCACGCTGCTTCCAGCTCGCGCACAGCAAAGTACGGCGACCAACGTGGGAATGTTTGCTGTGTATTTGAGGCTGATGGATTTTGGTTATGATGTTGTGTTCAGGGATGTAATGCATTGATGTTCAAATGTCTGAGGGAGAAAAAAAACATGACATAGACAAGAACATATGATTCAAATAAATCTGACTGCACAGACCATCGATTCTACGTTTGACACAATAAAACTCTGCCCCCGTCTGCAAAGGTGTTCCTGCTGCCGTCTGTGTTGGCTCGCAAGAGGATGTGGAACCCAAAGTATCCCGTCTGCATCCGATTGGCCGGGGGATCGAACTCCCGGGAGGACGAGGGAGGAGGATCGGAGCCGAGCTCCTCCTCCGAACGCGACCCGGACCCCCCCGCCACGCTTTACCTCTTCGGACGCACGGGGAGGGAGAAAGAGGAGTGGTTTCGTCACTTCCTGTTTGCGTCCATGGACGGCGAGGGGGAGGCGGGGAGATCGGGTACGAGGTGGATGTGTGTCGATGTGTGGCTTATGGGTTACATGCTCCGGTTCTCTGCCTCCCTGCGGCGTCACGCGATGGCTTCAGGAAAAGAAAAGTGTGAATGTTTGAAACCGGAATCGTTTGCATTTCATCTCCCAACACAAATCAGTCTGCACCGGGCCTCAAACACGCACCAAATGCTGCCTGTGTCGTCCCAGGTGAGCCAGCGGCGGCACCGGGCGGCTCCGTCCCGAGCGGCAGGGTGGGCGGCAGCGAAGAAGACGGCGACGACGCCGACGACGCCCCCCCAACGTCTCCGGTCGCCTGCGTCCCCCCGGCTCCGGTCAGCCAGAGCTCCGGTGGCGCCGGGGGCCTCTCCCCGCCGGACTACCCCAGCTACATGGCCCGTCTCCTGGCTGCAGAGGAGGGGCCCCCCCCCCGGAGTCCTGCAGCCGGCGGCACGGAGTCGAGTCCCACGCTGAAAGGGAAGGTAGGTGGCGCTTCAGGCGCTCAAAGGAAGAAGTGAAGGATTCATTCCACCCTTCCTGCCCTGCGTTCAGCTGCCACGTTTCTCCAGTGTACCTGTGATCCGGCGGAGCGGGCCGGGCCCAGCCAGGCGGCGTGGGCCAACGCTCTAATTGGTCGGGTCTTCTGGGACTTCCTGCGGGAGAAGCGCTGGTCCGACGCGGTTTCCCACAAGATCCAGAAGAAGCTGAGCAAAATCAGAGTGCGAGCAGTTTTCGTGAGAAAAAAAAAGTCACCGTGTCCATCGGGGGTCACGGGAAAAGTGTAACGCATTTCACGTCATTTCACAGCTGCCTTACTTCATGAATGAGCTGACGCTGACTGAGTTGGACATGGGCTGCTCCATGCCACAGATCACCGCCGCCTCCACGCCGCAGGTCAACCACAGAGGTGAGGACACGCAAGGTGCATCAGATCAGACGCTGTCAGCCGCTTGTAATCTCGCAGCAGACTCATCGCGCCGCGCGGCCTCCGACATTTACCGCGCATCAGCCCGTGAGCTAATCTGGCAGACACCAGAGGAAAGCCGCTGACTTTAACCCCCCCCCCCCTCCAATTCGCCGTAACCACCTGCCGACCAATTATCCTCTTCCAGCTCCTAGAGGGCTTTAGAAATCTGCCCTGATTTGTATTAAATTCAATTTCAAGGCTTGATAATCACTGTAAAAGCTGTTTTAATCCACCCACCCTGCAGTGTGTGTGTGTGTGTGTGTGTGTGAGAGAGTCCTGTCTTGGTTCTGCTGGTCTGGCGTTGACCTCCTCCCGTCGCCCCCTGCAGGCCTGTGGGTGGAGCTGCAGCTGGTGTACGCCGGCGGCCTGCAGATGACCCTGCAGACCAAGTTCAACCTGTCCAAGTTGGGTAAAGACGGCGGCCAGGATGCAGACTGCACGACTGAAGCCGCTAGCCACCGGTCTGCACACACACACACACACACACACACACACACACACACAGCTTCTTCATCCCTCTTGTCTCTGATCCACATTACATTGACTAGCGTAGACCTGCCTGTCATAGACCTGCAGTGGGGGGGGGATTACAGCCCAGAGCTGCCTGTGGTGCATCTGAGGCTTTACTGCAGAGATGGAAAGCTTGTGTTTGTTAATCTCGTCAAGCCTTCAGACAGTGGAAACGCATTGAGAGCATCTGTCCACCTCTGTGATGCAGCACCGATGCTCACATGGGCTCTGATCTGGCTGCAGGCCCGTGTTCGGCGTGTTGGCGGACAGCGACGAGGAGTCTTCCAGTGCGGGTTCGTCCGACGAGGAGGAGCTGCTGCTCTCCGAGCCTCAGGCTCCGGCGGGGGAGAAAGGACCCCCCCCGGCTCCTGATGGGTACGTGCTGCGGTAGAGACTGCCGACGGCGAGAACTCATGTAAAGACTTTTACATGAACAGCTAAAAGGCAGAAAGTGTCCTTCGCCAAATGGCTTTAACTCTCCTTTCATTTCTGCTCAGATTCTGACTCCAGCCTCTGAAAACTAAATCTCCTCTCCTCTCTTCTTTCCTCTTCATCTCATCTCTCTCCTCTCCTCTCCTCTCCTCTCCTCTCTTCCTCTCCTCTCCTCTCCTCTCTTCCTCTCCTCTCCTCTCCCTCTCCTCTCCTCTCCTCTCCTCTCTTCCTCTCCTCTCCTCTCCTCTCCTCTCCTCTCTTCCTCTCCTCTCCTCTCCTCTCCCTCTCCTCTCCTCTCTTCCTCTCCTCTCCTCTCCTCTCCTCTCCCTCTCCTCTCTTCCTCTCCTCTCCTCTCCTCTCCTCTCTTCCTCTCCTCTCCTCTCCTCTCTTCCTCTCCTCTCCCTCTCCTCTCCTCTCCTCTCCCTCTCCTCTCCTCTCCTCTCTTCCTCTCCTCTCCTCTCCCTCTCCTCTCCTCTCCTCTCCTCTCTTCCTCTCCTCTCCTCTCCTCTCTTCCTCTCCTCTCCTCTCCTCTCCTCTCCTCTCCTCTCTTCCTCTCCTCTCCTCTCCTCTCCTCTCTTCCTCTCCTCTCCTCTCCTCTCTTCCTCTCCTCTCCTCTCCTCTCCTCTCCTCTCTTCCTCTCCTCTCCTCTCCTCTCCCTCTCCTCTCCTCTCCTCCTCTCCTCTCTTCCTCTCCTCTCCTCCTCTCCTCTCCTCTCCTCTCCTCTCCTCTCTCCCTCTCCTCTCCTCTCCTCTCTTCCTCTCCTCTCCTCTCCTCTCCTCTCCTCTCCTCTCCTCTCCTCTCTTCCTCTCCTCTCCTCTCCTCTCGTCTCCCTCTCCTCTCCTCTCTTCCTCTCCTCTCCTCTCCTCTCTCCCTCTCCTCTCCTCTCCTCTCCTCTCTTCCTCTCCTCTCTTCCTCTCCTCTCTTCCTCTCCTCTCTTCCTCTCCTCTCCTCTCCTCTCCTCTCCTCTCCTCTCTGCTTCCCTCTTCATCTCATCTCTCTCCTCTTCATCTCTGTCTAATCCTGTCTTACAGGACGGGAGGCGGGAAGACTGGACGCAAGATTTTGAGATTTATGGACAAAATCGCTAAATCCAAGTACTTCCAGAAGGCGGCAGAGAACGAGTTCATCAAGAAGAAGTTTGAGGAGATGTCCAACACGCCCCTGCTGCTCACCGTGGAGGTCCAGGAGCTGTCAGGGACCCTCGTCGTCAACATCCCACCGCCTCCATCAGACAGGATATGGTCAATACCGTCGCTTCATGCCTCTGGTTCGGATGGTGGTTTGCATAGCGGCAGGACACTGAATGGTCCTGTTACGATCTCCTCTGCAGGTACAGCTTCTGCGTCCCCCCCAAGCTGGACCTGCATGTCCGTCCCAAGCTCGGCGAGAGGGAGGTCACCTTCTGTCACGTCACCGAGTGGATTGAAAAGAAGCTGCAGGACGAGTTCCAGGTAGAAAAAGAACAAGCGTCCTTCGCTGCCGTCGTCCTCTCAGCTTTCTTCGCCCTCATCTCTTGTCCTTCCTCCAGAAAGTGTTCGTGCTGCCAAACATGGACGACATCTGCGTCCCCCTGATGCGCTCGGTGGTGGACGGGCCCCGACCGGCCGCTCGGCCCAAGCCGCCCCGCAGCTCCTCCAGCGAGTCCATCCAGGGGATCCCGCCGGAGGCCCACGAGTCGGACTAGAGGACAAACCGCACAAGTGATACCTTCAACTAATGTTTACGCGTGAGGGTTCCTGCACCTCAACGCCACGAAACCCCGAGGAACAAAACGCAAATGTGAGGCAGAAGAAACCCGTTTCCTCTTTTGTAGCAGAGATTACACTGTTCCTGCGTGTGATCGATGTAACGCCTCATATTTAAAAAAGCACCATTAAACAGAACAGTGCTGTAAATTAACCCACAATGTTGGTGTTTTTGTTCAAATCATTTCAAAGACTCAAGCTGGTGGAAAAACAACCCGTGTAAAATGCATGAAATGGAATCACACGAGGAAGGCGTGTGATGATGTGTGGGAGGGTGTGTGTGTGCGTGTCGCTCTGCGGGACGCCGTCGAGTTATTTGCGTCATGGTTTGTTGGAGCGGCTGCGTTTGAGAGTGTGATGATGTCGTTGCAGCGAACGTCGTTATTCCACCGTGGAAATAAACCACATGAACATTCTAATAATCATCCAGCAGCTTCACGGGGTGATTCCAGCTCAACGCACTAAGCTGCTGCATCGCCACACACGTATTGATCGCGTGTCAGACACTTTCACTTGTTTTTCAGGGGATTAGGAGGGAGGAAGGAAGGGAGGGAGGAAGGGAGCTCCTTCTGACGAGCTTTCATCAGGATGAAGTGACAGTTTGATCCAAGGTGACAGGTTTATTATTAGTTACCAGCTGTTGTGTCTTCAGAGGGAATCAGACACGCTGGAGCGTCGTTCAAGTGCTCATAAACACACACAGTCACAAGTGTTACTGTTGTTGCACTGATCAATTATTGTTATTTACTTTTATTATTTACGTTTAAATACGTTATTTACTTAGTTTAAATAGCTTAGATTATTATTAGTAATGACATATTTTAATATTATTGATTAAAACAACTGGTTTTAGTTACGTCTTATGTTGTGTATCTAGTGTGAAAACATCGCCTACAAATAACTGAACTGATTCCACGACTTCTAACAAGATGAACTTTAACCACATTATGTAAACGAGTGCACAACGCACAAATATTCAAACGGGAAATTCCGTGTTGGCACCAACGTGGAAGTTTGAAAAGAATTAATTGAGTCAGACGTCTTACAGTCACCACACGCCTTCTGTGTGTGTGTGTGTGTGTGTGTGTGTGTGTCAGATGCAGCATCATAAACCTCGTGTGTCTGATGATGTTTGATACACGTGACGGATCCATATGTTGATTGATCGGAGCAGCTGATGGTTTTTAACATGAACTCTGAGTAGAAACATGAATCAGTGTTTTTCTTCTCCTCACATATTATTTGACATTCAATGAAAATGAGCTTTACGTTTCTGGGAAATGATGAAATGATGAAATGATGCAGTGTGATGCCTGAGGACGTTTTTCACTGATACTTGTGTGACTTCCTGAACGTTTCCTGGTGCCTGTGTGACACACACACACACACACACGTACACACACACACACACACGCACACACGCACACGCACACACACACACACGCACACGCACACACACACACACACGGCCATAAAGGACTGAGTCAGGAGTAAAACTCGTCCATGAGCAGCTCGCGTTGGACTCGCCTCTCGTCTCAATGTTTCCCGTCTTTCTCGCTGTGACTCCAAACACTTCCTTGAAAAAAAAGTTCCTTTCATTACTCGTCCAAAGAATTCCCCTCAATCCTTTTCTTTCCCGTGTGTGTGTGTGTGAATGAGTCAAGTATGTAACGAGTTGTATCCGCAGAAAGGATCATTCTTTGTACTTCACACACTTTGCTCAGTTATGTCTTAAGATGAAATAACATTCCAAGTAACAGAAAAACCTAAGAAAGGATTTATTTATAATTCTTCTATAGTTATTAAAGGTTAAATTAAAGCACAAAGATCATTTTTGTGACCATTTCCCTTCATATTCCCGTTACGTCATCAAGTCGCGTTATGAATAAAGGATGCTGGATTCCCTCCTCGTGCAAGAACAATTTACTACAACATCATCATTAAGAATTAAACTGCACTCAATTTGCAAAGCGGTGAAAGTAAACAGAATAATGGTGGCAACATTATTCTCAACGCTCTTTGACATCTAAACTCAAAACCTTGAATAGTTTCTATTCTCCATCAGGTGCTTTTCTTCTCCTCAGGTGTGAAACGTTTCCGGAAAGCACCGTCAATGAGCAGCTGGGCTGAATTCTCCTGCGTGAATCCTGAATTAAATAAAGACGATTTGATAACCAGAAGATCCGGCTTCACCGGTGTGACCACGCCTCTGCACGCTGCTGGCTCCGCCTCCTTTACCTGTATAGCTGCAGCGCCGGCTCACCTGCCTGCAGAGCAGAGTTCAGACGCTGAAGGTCCCTGAAGCTGCTCCTCACCCTCATCCTCATCCTCATCCTCACGCCAGTGGACGATGTCCGGGGAAAGACGCTTCGTGTTCAGTGCCCGAGTGATCGGAGCCGTCCACAGGGACTCACCCAAGCTGAGGGTGAGGAAGACCTCGTGTGACCTGTTAGATGTGTATGTGTTGATGTTTGTGTGAAGGGTTCAAGTCAAACGTCATTTCTCTCTCTCCACAGGTGTTCATGATATCGGTGTTGTGGTCCGACAAGGCTGAAGTTATTGTCTACAGGTCCTTCAGCGATTTCAAGAAACTTCACGTGAGACCAACACTTCTCCCACCTGGAAGCTCGGGGTCATTGACTATTGAGTTGTACAAATAATTCATTAAAATGTGTTTGTTTCACCCAAACAGAAGCAGCTGAAAAAGAGATTTCAACCCGTGAACACTTTAAAGAAAAACGAAAGAGTGATCCCCAAATTTAGAGGTAAGATTATTTTCACTTTATGTCCAGACGCTTATTTAAATGGTTTACTATCTGCTCATTAATTAGAGGAAGGGTCCGATATCTGGTTTGATATTAATATTATCTTATATTTTCTGCTCTGCATTAGTTTTGTGTCTTTGTTGCATTTGATAACATCTATTTCTAAGGAGAACGCTCAAAATGTTGTCCTCACATCCATGCTGGTCCTGATCCTGGAGCGTTCCTCTCTGCAGGCCAGGCCAGGAGGAACAGCCTCCAGCAGAAAGCATCACAGCGATGCGTCCAGCGCATGAAGTTCCTGGAGACCTACTGCCACAAGCTGCTGAAGTGCGACCACGCGGTGACTCAGAGCTCCGAGGCGACTCACTTCTTCTTGCCCAACGACCACGACCTGCAGGCCGACTTCACCAAGAACAGGTAGAGGGTCACGTCGGCGTGGAGCTCCGGTCCTGTGGCGGTTCCGTAGTAGTTGTGCGTTCCTAAAGGCCCGACTTCTCTCTCCCACAGCATCGTGATGCTGCTGTCTGACGATGTGCCCGATGGCGCCGCTGTGAGGCGTCAGCACGCCGCCAGCGTCACTCACCCGTTTGTCAGCCAGACTCACCGCTGCGTGGCTGCTTACGAGACAAAGGACACCAACAACCGGCCCTTTAAGGTGGCTGTGGACCAGGAGCTGGAGGTGCTGATCAAAGACCCGGCAGGTCGGTGCTAAACTTTCCCTCCGTCGCCTCCTGGAAAGCAGCAAAAAGCTCCAGATTACGCCGGCAACCGTTTCCATCCTGCTCAGAGCGCGTTTCACCTGCAGGCTGGTGGCTGGTGGAGGACGAGGACAAACACCTGGCCTGGTTTCCTGCTCCCTACCTGGAGTTGTGGGACCAAGAGGGCGGCGGCGATGATGATGATGGTGACGATGATGTATTCCCACTCGCAGGTGTGTGATCCTAATTACAATGAGCAAGTACACAAAGTGACTTCATCGAACCAGCTTGATTACACAACTGTGACATTGGTGTGACCTCAGCGGCTTTACTGTGGAACTCGAGGCGCGTCGATGAAGCCGCTTCATGAAACTATGCAGCTAGTTGTTACAGACGGCAACACGTTGATGTGTGCTGACATGCACTGAGCTCGTGGTCTTGTTGGTGACCTGTAGGTGCCCTGTACTGTGCCGTGAGGAGTTACTCCACCAAGGAGGAGGACGAGGTGTCCGTGCCCATTGGCTCCGTGGTGGAAGTGCTGAGGAAGACCGATGACGGCTGGTGGTTCATCAGGTTTGATGGAAAATCAGGCTACGTCCCTTCCAGGAACCTGAAACCTCACAACCACCCACTGCACCTCCTGCACAGAAAGCTGCACAGTTCCACTCTGAACCTGACGGCCGGCAGCGATTTTCAGGCTCCTCGGGTTCCTCGGCCACGAGAGTCTCCAGGTCAGTCCAGAGGAGGTCGCCTCCAGAAGGCCCGATCTCTGGACTTCCTCTCTGAGACGCAGTCGCCCTCGACCTCAGACGGCCGTGGGCGCAGCATGAGCGCCGAGACCGACTTCCCCTCGAGCTCATCAAGTCGCCCCGGCGGTCCCGCAGCCTCCCTGCAGCCCGGTGGCGGGGGGAGCGGCAGCCCCATTAGCGTCCTCTCGGGCCGCCGTGGCTCCAGCACCGGATCCGACAGCTCCGGGTCTGCGAGCTCCGGCGGAGGTGAGACGCCCTCAGCGGCTCCCGGGGTTCCCCCCAGACCCAAGACCGAGGAGATCCTGACCCGGTGCAGCTCCACGACCCGCAGGGCCGCCATGGCCTCCAGGAGCCGGCTCTGATTTATGAAAATGTCCTTGTAACACATTTAACCTGTCGGCCGTGTTTTGTGCAGCACTGTTTATATCATTATTTACATGTTTGTCATGCAAGAGGTCCACGTTACTTTGGCATGTAGATATTTGTTGAAAGTTGACCGTAATAAAAGAAACGTAGCTTCAGTGAAGCGTCAGAAGGAACAATGAAATGTACACAACATTTTTATTCAAAAGTGCACAAATTGTCTGTATATCTTCTTCAGCTTTGAGTTGAATTAAGACTGTTGGTTGATTATTTACTCTAAATTCTCACATGTTCACATCAGCACAGAAACACGAAGCTTCCAAATGAAGCCGCTGAATGTGACGGTGACAGTTTCCTGTTATAACATGTTGCTAGTTTTGTTGCTTATTGTATTAATATTAATATTTATAATATTGTCCTTTCATGTACAGTATGTTCTGCATTATTTATGTGTAAACTTATAAACATGACAATAAAGTCGGATTTAAACTAAAGTATCAAGAATTTCCTGTTTAATGAATCAAATATTTTAGTATGACCTTTGAGGTATTTCTACATTAAATATATTTTAATCATCTGAATACATTCTATTTAATAAATAGCCAAAAGTTATAATATTGTCTTTTTTGTTTCAAGGTTTAACAAAAAATATTTCCAACTAAAAGTTACTAAAGTAACTGTACAGATACACATTATACAGTAGTACAGATACACATTATACAGTAGTACAGAGAGGAGCTCACGAAATGAAGAATTAAAAACAGGTTTTACAGTCAAATGAGAGAAATCAGCAGTAGAAACGCTGCTTTGTGTTTCTGTTTCCCTGAAACGACGTCTTCTACCTCGACGCCTCGCTAACAATGAAGGAGTGTAATATCTTCCCTCCTTTCATCCACCTGAACGTGCAGACGGCCACTTGGCAGCGCGTCGGCTTTTGTGGCCTTCCCGTCACCCGGTTTAGTGGGTCACGCTCCTTTTAACCCGAGCGCCATTCATCCGCCCGCCGCCAAAGGAAATCGATACGGTGACTCCTTTGTGAAGTTCTGAGGTGGCGATAAGGGAAGCATTTGTTGTGTTATTACAGGAAAGATAAGGAAACCCAATCTGATACGCACTGCGATCGGACCAGAGGCCGACTGCGTTCTCTCAAAGAGCTTAAAGTCTGTCTGCGTTAAGACAACACGAAGGCTCGGCTCCATCCGATGAGTCACTGAATGGAATCTTTCATTTCATTACTGTCTGTATTTCTTTCTGCATAGTTGCTATAGCAGCACATCATAACTCATAACACACACACACAGCTCAGGAAGAAGAGCTTCACTTGACGTAAGACAACGGGTTTGTTGCGTAATGGACCCGGTGGATCCGTCACCCTCGTGATCTGCAGCTGTGACTCCTACTTTCAAACTAAAATAAAGTAAAAGCCCAAATAATGAGCTTTGATCCGCCAAACAGGTGAGACGGCTGGAGACCATTTGTGGGGACGTGGACCGGCCTCCCGCCTGTCACTCAGGTGGGGGGTGAGGGGGGGGGGGGGGGGGGAGCAGCTCCGTGCACCTCGCCGCATCACAGCCGGTTCGAGCCACCAGAGGCCTGTGAAAGAGTTCAGTGTCCCTTCTAAAGGCATTTCGAAGCCTTTAACCACAAGAATCCCTGCTGAGCACGAGCCAATCGATCAACTGATCATTGATCCAACGATTCCACACACCTCACTCTGATCTCTCACGTTTCTTCTTCCTGAGGCTGCGTTTGAAAGGCGTCTGGAGAGATGCTGATGCATGAAGCGTGCACCAGTGTGAGTCTGGACTCTGTTGCTATAGCAACTGTCTAGAGTTTAATGAGCATCAGCTGTGCCTCCCTTTGGCTTTAATGGATTCATATTAGACCACACGAGGTGTAAACGTGTACATAACCACTGGAGGCCGTAAGTGTGGTGACTTGTTTACACCGGTTGCTTCACAAAGGACAGCTTGTGTTTCTCACACACACGCCGACGGGATTCCTTTTTGTACCTATTTTGCACATAATGAAGGGATTGTAGATGTTGTATGTATCTGTATGTACAACATGAAGCTTTATGAGCTCAATATTAAGTTGAATCTGGGTCATCCATTACACAACAAAACAAGAATCACAGTCATTGCATCACACACACACACACACACACACAATCATTACAGAGCTGTTTTAATGACTGTAATAAAAGCAAAGTGCAAACTGTGTCCACAGCGGCACGCGTTTGATTAATCATCCACCTCGGTTCTGAAGATAAACACAGGAGTTACCGTAACCCTCGAATCTATTTCCTCTTCGGTAAACGTCTGTATCGTTTTCACATTTTGCAACAACTGAATCTCAACTTACGGCCCCTTGTAGTCGCGTTGTGATGAGTTGGAGTTTCAAGCATAAAGTAGCTAAAGTAAATAAAAGGTTGGCAGAGACCTTGTTGATGTGGAGATTGTTGCGTTTGGCTGATAAGCGCCGAAACAATCGGTTTATGATGGAGGATGAACTCGCTCTCTGCAGTGATGAAACCGTGTCCTCCAATCCAATCTAATCCCGATTACATGCACGGTGCTCAGCAGTGAGTCATGAGCAGGGCCGGTCACTAATTCCTTCATTGTTCTGCCTTTGTCACCTTTTAGCTGAAATGCTTCATGCTGTGTTTGATTGCATGACGGACATTAAAACATGGATGGACCTAAACTTCTTAAACCTAAACAGAGATGGTGCTATTTGGTCGCCCTGACTGGGTCCAGGTCCTTGCCAGCTCCCTTGGCCCACTAGCACCTTACAAAGGTTCCCAGGCCACAACCCTTGGTGTAATTATTGATGGGGCGTTTAAATTGAACAAGCAGGTCAGCTCTGTGGTTGGTTTCATTCAGCTTCGGCTTCTAGCCAAAGTCCAACCCGATCTAAACAGGGCTGATCTGGAGAAAGTCATGCACGCTTTTACATCTTCACGTTTGGACTCCTGCAACTCGCTGTGTGTCGGTATCGGCCGTTCAGGACTCAACCGTCTACAGCTGGTGCAGAATGCAGCAGCCCGTCTCCTGACCGGGACAAAGAAACATGGGCACATGACGCCGGTGCTTTCCTCTCTCCACCGGCCTCCGGGCTGGGTTCAGAATTCATTTTAAGAATCTTAAGTCTCATGGACCGGTCCCAGAATATTTATTAATGTGCAATTTTTTAAATTACATTTTTTTTTTTTTTTTTTTACTTTATTCCCTTGTTTTATACCAACCCATAGCCTTATTCTACTAACCCATTGCATTAACATTTCATTTTACTTTATTTTATTACTTGTGCACTGCTGTCTTGTCTATTGTCACACTGTCGCGCACTAACCGCAAAGACAAATTCCTTGTATGTTTGGCATATTCAAAACACGCTGGCAGCATTTTGGTATGAAGAGCGTCCACAACTTGAGCCAAAAACAACTGGCTGCATTGATATGGAATGATTTACGCTTACCCAGGACCTGACAGCCAACTTTGTGAACTCCGTGTTAACGCCCACTTTGACCGCTAAGAACGTCGGCGTCACACTCGACAGCCGACTCTCCCTGACTCCCAACATCACCGCGACAACGCGATCCTGCAGATACTCGCTCTACAACATCAGGAGAACACGTCCCCTTCTCACTCAGAAGGCAGCGCAGGTACTGATTCAGGCTCTTGTCGTCTCCCTCCTGGACTACTGTAACTCGCTCCTGGCTGGTCTCCCTGCCACCGCCATTCGACCTCTGCAGCTCATTCAGAATGCAGCAGCTCCACTGGTCTTTAACCTAAATTCTCCCACACTCCTCCACTCCTCCGCTCTCTTCACTGGTACCGGTGGCTCATCCAGTTCAAAACACTGGTGCTCACGTACCATGCTGTGAATGGATCGGGTCCAGCTTACATCCAGGACATGGTCAAACCCGACATCCCAACCCGCACTCTCCGCATCTGCAAAACTACTCGTCCCTCCCTCACTGAGAGCAAAACACTCGACTAGGTCTCGACTCTTCGCTGTCCTTGCGCCGAAATGGTGGAACGAGCTCTCTGAAGACACCAGGACCGCAGAGAGCCTTCACATCTTCCGCCGCAAACTGAAGACACACCACTTATTGGTTCCTGTCCTCTTAAAGGACACTTATTGGTTCCTGTCCATAAGACACGTAAGTGCAGCAGGTCGATGTGCAAAGCTGAAACGTCCACACGTCTCAATATTCATTAGACAAGGACGCAAGAAGGAGTTACTGAAGAGCACATTCGATTTTATTGACATGTTTATTTGAACTTGTGACCAGGTTATGATGTAGCACCCACTGCACATGAGTGTAAATAACTATACAATTGAAATGAAAAGTGAAGGTCATAATCAAATTATGGTTAGAATAACTCCTGTGAATGATAACAAAAGTGAACAAGAACTCAGTGATTAATTACATTCGAACACCAACGCAGTATAAAAAAAAATTGTGATGAGTGATAAAGAAAGATACATAAAACAGTTGGTATAAAAACGTCTACTTCCTCATTAACGCCAACAATCCACACATTTCTTTTACACGACTAGTTCATGTTGTTTCCTGCTCCTTCTGACGCTACGTGATGATACAGTTTCACATGTGTTCATTTTGTCTCTGGTGCAACAAAACTAATTAAGATACAACAATGCTGCATCAAACACACCTGGCAACAGGTTAAACAGGTGTTCCCTTAAGAGCTCGTAAAAAGAAGGCGAGCGATTCGCTAGCGGCTGTAGATGGACTCCGGCTGGATCTGAAGCCGGCTTCTGGAGGCCATGGCGGCCCTGCGGGTCATGGTGCTGCACCGGGTCAGGATCTCCTCGGTCTTGGGTCTGGGGGGAACCCTGGGAGCCGCTGAGGGCGTCTCACCTCCGCTGGAGCTCGCAGACCCGGAGGTGTAGGAGCTGGTGCTGGACCTGTCGGAGCTGGTGCTGGACCTGTCGGAGCTGGTGCTGGACCTGTCGGAGCTGGAGCTGGTGCTGGAGCCACGGCGGCCCGAGAGGACGCTAATGGGGCCGCTGCTCCCCCCGTCACCGGGCTGCAGGGAGGCTGCAGGGCCGCCGGTGGGACTCTCACGCGGGTCCTTGTCTCTTGAACGTGAGGACGATGGGCTGTTTGAGAAGCTGGTGTCGGTGACGGTGCTGCTCATGCAGCGTGCACGGCCGTCTGAGGTGGAGTCGTCTCTCACTGTTATGGATTGCGACTGGGCCTCGGACAGGATGTCCAGGGATCGGGCCTTTCTGAGGGGACCTGGCTCGCTGGGCCCTCTCCCCGGCTGGCCGGCAGAATACGGCCGCGGGTGGACGCCTGCTGGACGAGGAGGCCGAAGATCCCTGCTGGTCGCCAGGTTCAGAGTGGAACCGTGCAGCTTTCTCTGCAGGCTGTACAGGCCGGCCCGCGGGTTGTTGTAGGGTTGCAGGTGCATGGAAGGGATGTAACCTGCCTTCCCATTGAAGCTGTAGAGAGCACAGCGAAGAAAAAAAAAAATGGAGATTTATTCAAATTTTGTTCAGCAATTGCCAAGCATGGCAATGAGAAATACTCATACTGCTGTTAATCTGTATTTCAACTTAAAATCTAATAAAACCAGCTGTCTAACTTTCCCTCTCTGCATGTGAAGAAGATGGAGATACCTGATGAACCACCAGCCGTCATCGGTCTTCCTCAGCACTTCCACCACGGAGCCAATGGGCACGGACACCTCGTCCTCCTCCTTGGTGGAGTAACTCCTCACGGCACAGTACAGGGCACCTACAGGTCACCAACAAGACCACGAGCTCAGTGCATGTCAGCACACATCAACGTGTTGCCGTCTGTGACAACTAGCTGCATAGTTTCATGAAGCGGCTTCATCGACGCGCCTCGAGTTCCACAGTAAAGCCGCTGAGGTCACACCAATGTCACAGTTGTGTAATCAAGCTGGTTCGATGAAGTCACTTTGTGTACTTGCTCATTGTAATTAGGATCACACACCTGCGAGTGGGAATACATCATCGTCACCATCATCACCATCATCATCATCGCCGCCGCCCTCTTGGTCCCACAACTCCAGGTAGGGAGCAGGAAACCAGGCCAGGTGTTTGTCCTCGTCCTCCACCAGCCACCAGCCTGCAGGTGAAACGCGCTCTGAGCAGGATGGAAACGGTTGCCGGCGTAATCTGGAGCTTTTTGCTGCTTTCCAGGAGGCGACGGAGGGAAAGTTTAGCACCGACCTGCCGGGTCTTTGATCAGCACCTCCAGCTCCTGGTCCACAGCCACCTTAAAGGGCCGGTTGTTGGTGTCCTTTGTCTCGTAAGCAGCCACGCAGCGGTGAGTCTGGCTGACAAACGGGTGAGTGACGCTGGCGGCGTGCTGACGCCTCACAGCGGCGCCATCGGGCACATCGTCAGACAGCAGCATCACGATGCTGTGGGAGAGAGAAGTCGGGCCTTTAGGAACGCACAACTACTACGGAACCGCCACAGGACCGGAGCTCCACGCCGACGTGACCCTCTACCTGTTCTTGGTGAAGTCGGCCTGCAGGTCGTGGTCGTTGGGCAAGAAGAAGTGAGTCGCCTCGGAGCTCTGAGTCACCGCGTGGTCGCACTTCAGCAGCTTGTGGCAGTAGGTCTCCAGGAACTTCATGCGCTGGACGCATCGCTGTGATGCTTTCTGCTGGAGGCTGTTCCTCCTGGCCTGGCCTGCAGAGAGGAACGCTCCAGGATCAGGACCAGCATGGATGTGAGGACAACATTTTGAGCGTTCTCCTTAGAAATAGATGTTATCAAATGCAACAAAGACACAAAACTAATGCAGAGCAGAAAATATCAAATAATATTAATATCAAACCAGATATCGGACCCTTGCTCTAATTAATGAGCAGATAGTAAACCATTTAAATAAATGTCTGGACACAAAGTGAAAATAATCTTACCTCTAAATTTGGGGATCACTCTTTCGTTTTTCTTTAAAGTGTTCACGGGTTGAAATCTCTTTTTCAGCTGCTTCTGTTTGGGTGAAACAAACACATTTTAATGAATTATTTGTACAACTCAATAGTCAATGACCCCGAGCTTCCAGGTGGGAGAAGTGTTGGTCTCACGTGAAGTTTCTTGAAATCGCTGAAGGACCTGTAGACAATAACTTCAGCCTTGTCGGACCACAACACCGATATCATGAACACCTGTGGAGAGAGAGAAATGACGTTTGACTTGAACCCTTCACACAAACATCAACACATACACATCTAACAGGTCATACGAGGTCTTCCTCACCCTCAGCTTGGGTGAGTCCCTGTGGACGGCTCCGATCACTCGGGCACTGAACACGAAGCGTCTTTCCCCGGACATCGTCCACTGGCGTGAGGATGAGGATGAGGATGAGGAGCAGCTTCGGGGACCTTCAGGCGCTGGACTCTGCTCAGCAGGCAGGTGAGCCGGTTTGGCTCTGATATGCACCGCAGGTGAAGGAGGCGGAGTCAGACAGGGCGGGGAAAAGGGATGCCGAAGCAGAGGATTGGTCAAACGGGAGTGACGTCATGTTCTGGCAGCATCCAAATCAGAGTCATTTATTTGACAGCTTTTAAATTGGGAGATTATTAAAACAATTGTCTCACATTTAATGAATACAACATGTAGACATAGTTGTCCGTAATTAGATTATTCATCATCAGTCGTATTACATAATGATGTTTTGTTGTTTAAACAAATTACAAAAAAACGAAAAAATGACAAAAAAAACAAGCTAATGAAAAGGCTGTGTGCTACTAAATGCTAAGCTAGCGGCCTCCTGGTCGTAGCTTCGTGTTTAGCAGGTGTCTGGAGAATGTTAATACATCAGCTGCCGTCTCGCTCAATCGCTTCCTCGTATCGCCGGTAATTAAATTACGCAATCATTCACACCTGTCATCTGCCAGCAATACTTCCTTATCCAGAGATAGTGTGGAGAGCCCGGCGTGTGTGTGTGTGTGTGACTGGGAAAAGGTGAGCACGTGTCCGTGTGTGTGTGTGTGTGTGTGTGTGTGTGTGTGTGTGTGTGTGTGTGTGTGTGTGTGTGTGTGTGGGAACAGGTGTTCCTTCAAAGTGAGGCTTGCCCGGTGGGACCGGAGCCGGCGGGTTTTTCCCGACCACTCACCAGATGGACCAGGCTGCGGGGTCGTAGTCTGAAGTGGTGCCAGGACGTTATCACACACATACACGCAGACACACAACACACACAGTGCCGGAATGTCCAGCTTTGTGTACAACGTGAGGGGATGTCAACGCCTGCGCGTAAAGGCACATGAACAAGAGGAGCCCGACTTTGGAATTTTGGGGCTTTTGGGCTTTTGGGCTTTTGCTTTGCATTGAGCATAACAACGGGTAGTGCGGCCACAGAACACACATGGACGCACAAGGACGCACGTGTCACGATCACGCCGTACCAGCTGACTCTGCGACGCGGTCTTGGAATTTGGCTGCAAAAGTGTTGGTTTTGTGAATAGTTTCAGTGTTGTTTCCAACCAGCAGAACAAGAAACCTCCAAACGGGCGTTCCAACCACTCTGCACACACCGCGCAGCTCTAGAAAACCTGCAGAAAATAAACGGATCACCATTCATTTCGATCAAGAACTATAGCAACTTGTAAAAGAAAATGAAAACATTAATAATCTTTAATTATGGTGTCACCATTTTAAAATGTCTGGGTGTGTTTTTGTGGGAGTCTTCTTTGGACCATAAAGGTCTCACCATGACGTCCTGGACAGAGAGCATGACTTTGTTTGATTTGTTCTGCTTCACAGTCCCACACAGTCGGTTTTCCTTGGGACCGACAGGGAAACGTTGGTGCCGCCTCACTGACTTTGTTTCTCGCCGAAACAAACACTTTCCCAACTATTGGTTGACCTTTTGAATCCTAATCCGGATTAAATGCCGATAACAAGGAGGAAGCACCGACCTCTTCCCCCTCACACATGAGGAAATGTGCTGTGGGTTTTTTATATATGGCCACATAATTCTTTTGGACTCAGCTTGTCAGTTAATTGCAAACCTAACAGATGACGACGTGGCATGAAACGCCCTTCGTGGCTTTCTGCACAGCCTCTGGCAAACACTATAAAACTCTCTAGAGGCTAAAAGTGAGGCTGGCAAGCACACATTAAAGGCCGGACACTTTACTGCACTTTTAAGCATTCGGCTACGGAGAACGAAATACAAACATGCTGCAATCTGTGATCAGATGAATCTAATATCAAAACAGATGGTATGACGGCGATTCGGTAAACACAGGCTGCCATGTAGTCAGAACGGTTGGTCCAAACAAACAGCCGGTCCCATCCAGAGCGCCCCGAACGGGCACGACGACACCCAGCATTGTGGAGGAGCCGGGCTGTAAGGACTCTTCTTCGCCATTTTTCATCATCATGTTGTTATCTTCTGGCAAAGGAAGATCACAATCATACTTCTGCATTCATGCATCATGTTTCCTACCAACTCTCCCTCAAGTGAAATGAACTAATCACTATGAAACCAGTTTATTATATGGGTCACTTTGACGTTTTTATCCTCCTCTTGTTAAGACGTTCAGTTCAGTTGTTTCCCAGCTTGTTACTTTTGATTTTCTTTTGTAGGCTGCATTAAGGCGTGCAGAAGGTTTACCCAAAGGCCTTGCATGAAGTCAAAAGCACAATGTGGATAATGCAATAAAAATGACACTCCTGCAGGTGGATACACCTGTTCTTCTCGAAGTTGGAGGATAAGACAATGGGCCGAACCCTGTCGAACCCCGTGAGAATACTACTGTAAAGTATATATATATATGTATACACACATATATGTCTGTCTGTGAGTCAACATAAACGCATGTAAACACACACAGTGTGGAAAATAGTGCTGCAAGAAATCAGATTTCCTTTGCTCACATCATAATGTTTATGTTTGTTTTATCTTTAACCTCATTTAACCTTATTGTTTTAATTGGCAAAAGACATCTGCGCGCATACACACGTATGTCAAACAATCTGTTGCGTGTTGTGCAAACTTTTTCAAATTCTTTCTTTTGTGTACAAAACCGGAAACTGACTACGCCCAACTGGTTTCTGTCAGACTGAATCCGAATCAACACCTCTGCAGGTTTCACTTTGACTGCTTTATCTTCTTTCTTTAACATTTAGGTTAGTTTCATATTCCTGCTGCTCTTATTTGAAATGAATTTTCTTTTAAACGGGAAAAAGGTGTTTTTAAAGGTATTAATAAACTGGGCTGAAGATTCATCCAAAATGTCTTTGTTTTTGGAGAAGTTACCTGTGCAGGTGCAGACGCCTGCGACTGATCCTACCTGGGCGGACGTGTCAGCAGTACACCTGGAAAGTGACTTACATAAAGTGAAAGAACTGCCGTAGCAGCCGAATGAACAACGCACACCACTTGGATGCAGCGTTGCCAGTTTGATTCTGTCTCTTATGGCATTCATCGTCTTGGTTTAGCATGTTAGCATGCTAACGTTTGCTAATCAACACAAGACAGGTCTGCAGGTGTCTGCTCATATTGATATTCATATCATATTGAACAGTCACACATGCAGAGTTGTTGTACTGGAGACAAACGTCTCTGGGAATCGCTCCAATGGTTGGTGAGAGCTTTCAGTCAGGAGGGGCGGACGGGCGATCCGTAGTGCCACGCTGAGAGTCTCCGATACCTGCATGGCGCCCCAGCAGCGGCCTGCCGAGGCCTGCGGGTCACTCAGAGGCGTTTGCTCGTGCCGACGTCGGCTCTCCTGTTCGCCCCCTGCAGACCAGAACCACTGGTCACCGGTGTAGAAGAACCACAGGCAGCACTCGGTGAGAGGAGTGAGAAGGACGCGTGCATCACGCCAGAGTCACTACACGTCTCACATCGCGGCAGGAAAAGTCTCACATTCGTCTCCAGTGGCTTCGTTTTCAGGGTTTGACGTTATCGTTCCGCTTTATCGTCTTTCTTAAACATTTAGGTTAGTTTGACATTTCTGCTGCTCTTATTCGAAATGGTTGAAGTAAGCGGATGTTACTAAACACGCGTTATACATTAATAAATTGGGCTGAAATCCCAAAAGTCGTGCATGATGTCATGAGGGCGTTATGTGTCTCTGTTTTTGGAGTATGTGATTATCACACGTAATTATTAAGTAATCACACCGGCAGACGTAATTACTAAATAATTACCTGTGCAGGTGCAGACGCCTGCGACTGGTCCTACCTGGGTGGACGTGTCAGCGGGACACCTGGAAAGTGACTTGCATAAAGTGAAAGGACTGCCGTAGCATGTTAGCATGCTAGCATTTGCTAATTAGGTTGCTGACAGTTTTGCAGGTACGTGTCACAGGGGGATTTATATCTACATTATAATCCCATTAATCGCAGTACAAATCAATCCATGGCGCTGAGAGCTTTGAATCCCGTAGCACTGAAAATGTCCAAAAACCGTCTTCCTTGTCCTCTGATGCCTCCCTGTGGGGGACTTTGGGGTTGGAAGGACCGCTGGGTTCAGTCTGCGACATTCATGCCCCCCTCAGGAGGAACTCGCCTGCCGGCCGAACCGCGTTCCTGTAGCAGCGGTTAGGTGGAAGACGTCCATCTGTCCACCACTGGTCACTGGTGATAACAGATGTCCTTCGTCCATCAGCCTCAGAGGTCTTTGGTTTGAGCGACGCTCACGTTACACCTGCTTCACGGGGGCATTGTGTCACACTGCTCTGCTCAGGACAAAGATTGTATGAGTGGTTGTTGGGTTGTTTTAAACAAAGTGATGCAGGGTGAAAAGTTTCATTATTTTTTTAACAGTGTTGACAAATTATTTCAATAGTTATTTAACTGTAACGCAGATTGTTTTAGACTTTAAAATGAATAAATAATGATTGAGGTGTATATTTGTCAGATAAAAACACAGTGAACGGTATTTTTTTTAAATCCATTCTTTACAGTCACACCAATTCAATCCAAAACGCACTGTTATAATACGACTCTGATAAACTTTAGAGAGATGGCACCATCACGCGGGAAGGGAACATGATCAGGGAGTGTTTTCATAGGCAATTTGAACAAAGTATTTCCTTTCATGAAGATAGATTCTTTTCTTTTTTCATATACATACACACATTATATATACACACGAGGATAGAATACAATTCTGTCTCTGAAAACTGCAGGTTTTATGTTTGAAGAGTGCCATGTTAAAAGCGTTGCATAGTCGAGGGGACAGAAACGTGGGGATGGAGAGCATCTTCGTTTAAAAGGACAGACGAGGGAGTAAAAAGCTCTTTGTTTGATGCAGTGAAAAGAAAAAAGAATACTTGTGTTTGTTTTGGCTCTGAACCTCCGCTGTCAAACCCTTAAAAACCCGTCAAGAAGCTCGTCCTGCTCATCATTTGTAACGTAAAGTCCGTCTTTGTGCAAATGTAATGCAATAGAACAAGATCCACAGCAGCCACATGTCGATAATAATCTCTGGGGGGGGGGGGGGCTCGTTCAGCTCGTCACTCACATTGCAGCCTTTAAAAGTGTCACTCAACCATCCTGTTGGCGGACAAACAAAGAGCCCCAAATACTGCCGCTGTAGCTTATGGGCTGATTAACGCTCCGATCAATCAGGAAGCCAAACTCCTCGCCCACCGACATGGCGTTTTACTTGGTTAGAGGTCGTGTCGGCGTCCTCAGAGTCGTCGTCCAGGGGGGGGGGGGGAGGTCATGTGCGTTCATGCTCACCCGTCATTGGCCGAGTGAAAGCCGGCGACGCTTCTGGTTGCAAACAGAGCGTGCGAGTTTTTCAAACCAGACGTTAAAACTGATGATGAAGTCCTGCGGCCCGGTGGGAGCTGCTGGTTGGCATCCATACATTCATCCGTCCACCGGTCACTCTGCGTCCGATTGTTGGCCACGCGTACGAGTCTGCAGACCTTCTGCTGTGACCTTCGCCTGTGTCCCATCACGCGAGGATCCGCGGAGGCAGCCGGGGTCACCGGAACTCGTAGACGGCAGCGCTGTGCTCGGGAACGTGGGTGAGGTTCAGGGACTGGTACCTGCAGCATGAGGACACCACACGGGTTACAGGCACAAGTGTTTGACTGACCAAGCTTTCACCACCTAGCGGGGAGGGTTTGTGGAGGCCGAAGATGTTAAAAAGAACATCATGTGGACTGTATTAAAAGTCTGAAGCATCTGTTCATCCACACCAGGCCGGAGTCTTCTGATACAACCGAAGTCAAAAGCAAGAATAAAAGGCTTTGCTAGAATAAAAAAGTTGGATGTTAAGATGTAAAAACTCTTGACTTGAGGAACTGACAAACAAACAAAGTGCGTTCAGCCTTTTCCCTGTGTGGGCAGCGAGGTGGTCCTCTGAAGAAGCTTTAGAGGACCATAACATTCGTCACGACGGTGAGGAACGTCCACATTACAGCGGGAATGACACGAGCGGCCAAATGAAAAACAATCAGAGCGGGAAACGGCTTCTGGGGATCGGTCGCAGGAAGGGATGAAATATACTGGATGGAATTTGGGGGGCTGCTTGTAACAATGGCCGAAGCATTATGTGCAGAGGCGCATGAAAGGAATGCCAAAGAATGTCAAACCAAATTGAAAACACTAAAGTACAAGCGGGCCTCAGTTTGCTCCCAGCCAGGAATGACAACCATATTAATCAAATGCAACAAACTGAGGGTCGGATTGTTCTGCTTCATCCGTATAAGGTTACACAGTCTAACTAGGAGCTGTTCGCAAAGGCCACATTCATCAAACGGTAAAGATCTGAGCGCAGCCTGACAGACGCCGCAGAGACGTGGACATTCGGTCCATGGAGGACTTTTCCCCGAGCACATGTTGCAGCAACGGCAACCTTCCAGCAACAAGTGTGCTGATTTGAAAAATGACTCCAACGGACTTTACCATTCGGAGCTCCTGTGGTAGTAGTAGCCCTCGATCGTTGCCGTGGATTTCTGGAAGCATATGTAGTAGAATCCAGCAAAGGAAGCTCCGCTTATGTCTTTTATTGTGTGGTCGGGCACCAGGAACTGCTCCTGCAGGGACGGACGGGCGCGAGAAACAGAAGCAGCTGCAGCCCAGAGGTGACTTAATACAACATGTGCATGGTCACACCGAACGTGGGGCGCCTTACCTTCCACCTCATGAATATGTAGTCAGAGGTCTTCAGATCCTCATAGTCAAAATCATCCGAGTTGAATGACTTTGCGTACTGGTAGAAAGCCTGGAACTTGCCCTTGACAGAAGAAGCGATATAAGGATTAGGTCCCGGTAGACGCGCCAGCTGCAGGGCGCTGGTGAAGACCACGAACCAAAGCTGCGAGCCTCACCCAGTGCTTACGGTCCACATCCTCGTCTGCGTCCCACTTCCGGGTGAGAAACGGCCGCTTCCCGCTGATGATCTCCCCGGCGAAGAACGTGGTCAGAGTCGGGTATTCCTGCGACAGAAAACCGCTCACGTTACCGTTTTCTGCGGATTCTGCGAGTCGGATTCATGCCGGTTTGGCTTTTCTTCTCTTTGTCCCGTCTATTATTGATTATTATTATTGAGTCTGTCAGTCACCCTATTAAATTATAGGGTGGGAATTCACCGCTGATAATCAATGTTTATCATGAGTTTTGTATAGAATGACAGTCGAGTCTTTAGGACGTAACGTGACAGCATGAACACGAGAAGCAGACTAAACACTCGTCTTACAAACACAAGGAGTGTTAAATGCTTCATGTTTGTGGGTCAATAAGAAGGCAAATGCTGGCACACCTCAGTCAGCCCTTTTATCTTCAGGTAGCCACACAAGTAGGAATCCTCCATGGTGACATGCTTAAAAAGAAAAGTGCACATTTACTTCATGTTCAGAGTTTTACATTCAAATGACAGTGTCAATCAAATAATGTAGACGGATCTTTTTGACAAAACTAATACTTCCGCACAACAGCCACAAAGATGCGGGTTTGTAAAACTCAAACGCAAACTGCTATCGATCAGTGTTGCACTGCATGTGTCTTTCTGGTTGAGGGGTGTTGGCAGGCCGGAGCTCACCGCTTCCCAGCTGTCAATCATCACTACGCTGTTTGACAGATCATCAACCCCCCCTGACAGCTGCCCTAAAGCGTGAGATACGCGTTCCACTGCCCCACCTGCAAAACAACCTCCACGTCGTAAGAGTTCCCTTTGCTCTTCTGGTGGCCCCTGAACTTGGAGCCGCTGTACAGCAGCGAGGTGACAACACCGGGCTGCCGGGTGTTAATCGGCGGCGGAGGAATAAGCGAGGCCGAGGATGCGAAGGCCGCGGCCGGGGAGTCGCTGGCGTGTCCAGCGGGGACAGGCATGGCTCCCGCTCGGCTGGCTGGGCACGGGTCTCGGTTGATTGCAGTCCGAGCGATGGTCTCTGTCGGCGTCTATGGAGAAGGGGGCAGAGGACCGGGAGGTCCGCCGACATTCGAAACCCCTTCGATTCCTCCACAGTTTAGTTTACCAGGCGCCAAGCTTCCAGAAAAGTATGTGGACTTCGAGCAGCAGAATGCGCGCTTCCCATTGGCCGACAGAGTTCACCTGGCCTACAAACCGCTCGCTGATTGGCGCGGATTGCGGAAGGCTTTGTGGGGGATATATTTCTGTAGTTCTCTCCTGTGGTGTTACGGTACGTGGAGACACTTGTTAAAACTACACTTCCCTGCTACGAGAACTGTTTGCGACGCAATCTTTCAAACACAGAAGGTCACACGCATCGCCGGGGCTGCTCTTCTAAAGCCGAGCGAGAAAATGCGAACCAGTTAATAGAGGTATAGCAACTTTATTCAATTGGCCACTGACGTTACGGAAGAAAACTACTCGATGCTAACACGTATTTATTAAGCTAGCGTTCGACGAAGTAGAGAATCGCTGTCAGAAACTAGCCTAGCCTGTCAGCTAGCTTCTCTTAAAACCATAAATATCAACGTTACGTCTTCACATGACCACCACTATGTTGAGGAGGCTCCACAGCCGCTTAGGACGCGTCCTCTCTCCCGCTCACCTGTGCACAAGAAGTCAGTCCTCAGCCACAGCAGGTGAGATACGTCACCAGTGTGCACGAGGTCGGAACGTACCCTCGTTGTTCTTGTGTTGACACGCGTGATGTGTTGTTTCCAGAGCGAAAACGGTTTTATCAAGATGTCAGTATATCGCAAGGGGAAGGTACGTGTCTTAAGTCTTCTGTGATTGATTGGGGACACTTTGGTGCTCTTCACTGTGACTGTTCAGCACGGCCCTCCTCTATGTGTGATGTTTTAGATTTGAAGAATACACACACATTGTCCTGCTTAAATGATATATTCCAATCTTTCCTTTTAGCTGGTTTGTATGAGATAAACCTGGACAGAAGGAAATTGAAAACGCCGGGAGGGAAGCTGTTCACAGTGCCAAATGAGGCCCTGGCCATCGCCGTGGCAACCGAGTGGGACGCCCAAAGGGACACGCTGAAGTTCTACACCATGCACCTGGTACGACTGGAGGAGGGTCTATGTTTGCTTAGGATTGCTGGATATTCTTTGAGAGCTTTATTTAAAGGTTTTAAAATTGAGCCTTCCAGTAATCGTCACGCCGAAGGCAGGAGGGGAGGAGAAAGTGTGTTGGTGAAGGGCATTAAAAAGACTGAAAATGAAATGTTGGGGCTCTTCCTGCAGAGTACACTATGCAACACCGCTCTGGACAATCCCACCCAACGTAACAAGGACCAGATGATCACTGCGGCCCTGAAGTTCCTGGAGACTGACACTGTCTGGTATACTACTTTGTTTCTTATTAACTTTGACTTGATGTTATTTCATGTTTCCTGGCAGATGTGGCGTCGAATGTTTGTTTTGTGTAGTTACAGAGTCGATGAGCCCAACGCCTTGGTTGAGCTGCAGAAGAATGAGTGGGACCCTGTGCTGCACTGGATGGAAAAAAGGTAACGGGAGCGTTCGCTTTCCTCAAGGTGCATTAAAACACTTTCCTCATTGTCTTTATTTCTCACAACCCAATTGCAGATATGATGTCACCATTGGGTCCTCGTCCAGTATTTTGGGTCCTGAGATCCCAAACGCAACCAAAGACACTTTCCGGCAACACCTGACTTCTTACAACTTCTGGTCCCTGACAGGTGAATCACCTCCAAGCTGATCCCAGACAAACATTTAGTTTCTTCTGAAATGGGCCATGTTTTAGAAATGTTCTAGTTTGGGCTGTGTGGTAATTGTAAATACGTGTAATAGTTGTGTTATTACTTTTGCACTAGCAGTAAGCTTTAATTGTAGAAGGACAGAGCTGAACAGTAATATGGCTTCTCCTGTGCAGGTCTTGAGTATGTGATCACCCAGCTGAAGTCTGTTGTGTTGTCCATGGGGATGATTGACAGACATCTGACAGTGGAACAAGCTGTGCTGCTCTCCAGACTGGAGGAGGAATACCAGGTAGAGTATTCAAATATGTTTTGCTGTTACGGCTTCAGTCTAACAGTTGAGTTCCTGCTGCTCTGCCTGCAGACAATCTTCCACTCCTCTAACATGTTTTTCCCCCCCTGCACAGATTGGGTTCTGGGGGAACGTGGAGTGGGCCCATGACTATGACATGTATGAGCTGAGGGCACGGACCGCAGCTGGAGCTCTTTTTGTTCACCTCGCATCGGAGAGTTCGACTGTCAAGCGCAAACTAATGCAGGACTGAGATGGATGAGCTGAAGCAAAAAAAACCATCAAGTGTGCCCTCAAACCGAGAACACACCAAGCAACTCTGTATCTGTGCTTCTGTTTCTATTGAGACAAACGACACATGCTGTCTGCTCTGTTTGGCAGTGATGTTTATGGAGTCAACATTTTCTGTCTTTATGCAGCGTTAAATAGTGAGTTTCCAGTCATCCGTAACCTGTTGGACCCGCTGCGTGGTTTCAACAGAGCAGTGACTAATGTTGTTGTCTGTTTGGTGGTGGAATGTTAATTCCGCGTCTGCTTTTGCACTGTGCCACATTTGTACGGTGCAAAGGACAAATTCTACACCAACGGCAGACTTTCCATTCTAATTGTGCCGGGTACAGTGTTTGGTCTGCAATACATGAAACGTACTGCGTTCAAATTATTTTCTGTAGTTAATATTGACCTTATCCATGTTGTATTTATTTTGTCATATTCAGTTTGAGTTGTGTATACAGATACCGATTCATTAATATAGTCTCCACTTGCAGTTGTATTTCTTCTCAAAAGATCCAATTGAAAAGTAGACGGACTCTTCATACATCAGTCATTTCAATGTGCAACGTTTAAGGTCTTGTTACTATTACTGTTGAGATTCCACCTTTGTAAGCAAAATGTCAGTAAAGATTATAGTGAACTAAAGTCCAAACAAAGCCTTTTGTTGCGTGTTTGTTGTTTGTCTTTGGAATCCAAAAGGATGACTGCACAGTCCCACAATTACCGTTAAGAGTTTTATTACCGCGACCTTTGGTGTCTTTTATTTACCATCGCCCGACTCTCGTGACGGACGTATCAGCTGTCCAGTCACGCCAAATGTCAGAATTTCTTAGCCAATTACGTTCCTTTGTGGGCGGGACGTTTAGGACGTTTCCTCTTTTTTTTTTTTTAATCGTCATCGACCCATGGACCTGTTTGTTGTCGAGTAAGATGGAGTTCCTTCTGGGAAACCCTTACAGCACCCCGGTGGGGCATTGCATCGGTATGTAACCGCATGTTTATCACTCGGCACCGCGTAGAGATGCGTGTGGGTCCATGTTCGATGGTCAGTTACGTGCTGGCGTTAGCATGCTAACGAGCCCCAACGAGTTCTCTACAGCCGGACCGTTAGCCGCCTAGCTAAGTGCTAGCTGCGCTAGGCGGACTGCTAGCGCTACATTTAGCAAACTAAAGCTCTGACATCTGTCATTGTCAAGTTGAGGTGGGACATAAAACAGTCATTTGTGTGTGATTGTAATTGTAATATCTGAGAGGGTGATTGGTAGAAGCCACCGCTAACAGCTCAGTAGCCGCCCGGCTTCGTCTTAATGATTGTCGGCTCACTTTAACTAAGAAGGCGTCTCTTTGGGGCTTTTTCCCCCTTTAACCGAATGTCGTGTGTTTCCAGAGAGAGCCACCGATGGCTCTCTGCAAAATGAAGACTGGACTCTTAACATGGAAATCTGTGATCTAATCAATGAGACCGAGGATGGGTGAGTTCAGATGGAAGCATGCAATGAATGTCCATATCTGTTATTGATTAACCCGCTTGTATGGGCTGCATTATTGATGTCTCCCATTTGCATAGTGCGTTGCTGGAGAAGGACACATTATCAGAAGGGATCCGTTTCCTCTTTTCTCCATCTGTGTCATACTAGGAGAAGATGCTTTGGCTGTATGCAAGGCCTCATTGCTTATCTCCTTCCTCCTGTAACCCCGTCCTGTGTGTTTAAAGTGTGTGGTGTGCACGTCTTGTTTGATCAGCAGGTTGTAAACTGAATCAGCATTGGCGTTCCGTCTGGGGAATGTAAAGGGTGTTACTGCTGTGAGGATTATTTGGTCTGTTAGTTGAGTTAAGAGTGTAAAAGTTAATCATTAGTGCCTCAGGTAAAGTTTAACAGCCACTGTGTTCATGCACATTGGCATGTACCTGTACCTGGAATCAGGTTTTTGCAATTGTGTCCATCATTCATTCATTCAGAATGCAGCATAAAGAACGCCGTCAACTGGGTAAATGTGTTTGTTCTGCATGGAATTACTTTATCAATCCATTTAAAAGCTCTGGACTTACTGGACTATGTTATCCTTCATGTTTAATTCAGACTTGTTACGTGTGTGTCGATGTGTGTGCGCAGGCCAAAGGATGCGATTAGAGCCGTGAAGAAGAGGCTGAATGGCAACAGGAACTACAGAGAAGTGATGTTGACTTTAACGGTGAGTATTAAAATGCTACAGTATTAAAAAGCGTTATTTATAAAGTCTCCTTTACCAATCAGACAATGGAGTCATATGTGATATTAAGTGCTATCGTGTTGTTTTTTTTAGTTTATTGTATTATGTACAATCTGCTTTCACCGATCATTTAAACTTTCTGTGTTAGAAAAGCTAGAGCTTGAAATGCCTGTAAACGGATTTGATTCACAGTTTAGAGTGACAGCGGTTTCTTCTCTGCATCCGTCAGGTCCTGGAGACGGGTGTGAAAAACTGCGGCCATCGCTTCCACGCTTTGGTCACCAGCAGGGACTTTGTGGATGGCGTGCTCGTGAAAATCATCTCCCCTAAAAACAACCCGCCTACAATAGTTCAAGACAAAGTACTTGCACTTATTCAGGTACGGTTAAAGGCACCGTGGGTGCATGTCAGAGGCCCGGCCACCCCAGGCACAGCCTCAGGTGAAGCGCAGTGGCTCTAGTTACCTGTCGCAGCTCATCTTACACTGCAGCGCTCTTATTTCTGCCAGTGAAACCACGTCGCTGCGCACACTGTGCTGCGTGCGGGCTGGATGGGCGGATCCGTTGTGTGTTTTTGTCTAGTCATTAGAGGGGTCAGCTGGGGAAACCCGGGTGGGAGAAGGTGTCACACAGTCGTCCCTCTACACAGCGGCAAGTCTTGTTGACTCATGGAGATGATGAGCACAACAACTAGTCGTTGTGCACCCGATGTTACAAGTGAGCATTGGGTGCACAACGAGTAGTCATGACAACAATAAAGCAATTCTTAGTTGCTAACTAACAAATATGTTTCCATGCCCTCTCTTCCTCTCACTCTTTCCTTACCCTCCCCCCACCAGGCGTGGGCTGATGCCTTCAGGAGCAGTCCAGACCTTACAGGTGTGGTCCAAGTTTATGAAGAGCTAAAGAGGAAAGGCATCGAGTTCCCCATGTCGGACCTAGAGACCCTGTCGCCTATACACACGCCCCAGCGGGTAGGAGGGAGTAATCAATGTCCTCGTCACTTTCTGACAATATTACTTTTCTTATTATTCCTCCTCCTACGCAGCCTAACTTTACTTTTCAAATGGAACTAGAAGAAAGTTCTCATGTAATTTGTCTGTCTTCCACGGCTGCTTCTAGTTGGCTTCTGCTCCGGAGGGCGACTCCACCCTGCATAAGTTCAGCGGCTCTCCTCAGCCCCCACCACAGGTGGTCCCCCCTGCCTACATCGCCCCTCAGGTTCCCGTCGTCCCGGCCTCTGGATCCATCAATCCCACAGCTGAGCAGGTAGCGTCCATTATTAAATTGTCTCCTGTCATTTGCAATTCTTTATGGCTGTTTATTGTCCTTCTTTGCACACTTTTAAGTCCAATAACATTTGAGACCAGTTGAGTTATTCGTTAAACTTTCCATGTTCCTTCGGTCAGGATTCTCTCCCCCTAAGTGATGTCGTTAAATTCAAGCGGGATAATTCTTAATAATATAAAAACTGTACACAAATTCACTCTAACGCACAGATCTGCCGGCTGCGCAGCGAACTGGACGTCGTCCGTGGAAACACTAAGGTGATGTCAGAGATGTTGACTGAGATGGTCCCAGGACAGGAGGACGCCTCCGACTATGAGCTGCTGCAGGCAAGTCATTGCGTGTGCGTGTGCGTGTGTGTGTGTGTGTGTGTGTGTGTGTGTGTGTGTGTGTGTGTGTGTGTGTGTGTGTGTGTGTGTGTGTGTGTGTGTGTGCGCGCGCGTTTGTTGAAATTGAAATACAAAACGTGTTTGTGTGCAGGAGCTGCACAGGACTTGTAGGTCCATGCAGCAGAGGATAGTGGAGCTCATCTCTTGTGTTTCCAATGAGACGGTGACTGAGGAGCTGCTGCACGTCAACGATGACCTCAACAACATCTTCCTACGCTACGAAAGGTTGGAACACAACGAGAAACGCACACCCGCAGCGTGTCTTCCCACCAGCAGCATTTTGTGTTGGCACAGAGGTGGCGAGGTGAACTGAGAGATGTTCCTTCATGTTGTCCGTCAGGTATGAGAGGTTCAGGTCTGGGAGGTCCTCTGCTCAGACCGTCAACAATGGGGTGAGTCGCTTCACCTGTCTGCAGCTTCTGAGCCAGTTGGTCCACGTCATGATTTGTCACACTCCGATGCCGGCGCCTCCAAGCTACCTGTCAGTGATTGACCACATTTACATACCAAACGACAACCCAGAGGAGATGTGCACGCAGTTGCTTCCATTAAACGCTAATCACCTTGACTATTGCGTCGACTCGCACGCAAGTCCCGTCCAGCAGGGGGGACGTTGATCGAGGCGACGGCGCATTCTGCTGTTGCGATGGGCTGATTGTATTTAGACATCCACCAATGCCGCGGTTCCAAAAAGGAGCTTCAGGACTCTGAACGGCTGCTGTCGGCATCGGATAGATTTCCTGCCTTTATTTCGCTTTTTATATGCCTGTTTTTGTCCTTTCTTTTAGCTTCTGACATGCTTTGTCATGCTCACCTCTGTACTGACGTATATTACTGCCTCGCAATGCTCCCTCATCTCCCTGTGCTGATCGCATGCCCCCAGACCTCTCCGGCTTTTATTACGTTTCTGCTGTTTCATCTCATCTCTGCACCCGTTCATACTTCTTAGTTTTACAACAAACTCAACGTGGACCAAAAACATGGCGGGAATCCCGATGAGAAGCATGGGGCAAGGATGCTTAACCCCCCCGTTGGGTTTGCAGTTAATCAGGCAGGCTTTGTCTTCCATGGATATCCTGCCATTACAGTGTGTTCCTGCACTGGCATGTTACAGCTATTCACTGTGTCTTCCCTTTCTGTCCTTTCTGTCCTTCTGTTTCTGTGGCTAGCTGACACAGGCAAGTATGAAAATATTGTCACGCTCCCTAAATGAGCAGCCTCACTCCCCCAGCGCCCCTCCAAACATGGCTTAGTGGTGTGCCCCCCCCCCCCGCCCCATACGGCATGTGTTGACTGGTGAACAGCCGGACTGATGGTGACGGAAGCTTTAAGATGGCAGCAGCTGAATCAATGTCCCCTCGCGTTTGCTTCTTCTTAAACTGTCGGGGTTTGGGATTTCTAAAATGGTTTTAATTACTTTCCTGCTTCCTACCTTCTTAAGGGGACGCTTCTCTCCGTATTGATAACCAGCACTTTTATTCTTATTGTAAATGTTTTAATCAAAAGCAATGTTTATGCACCCCCCCCCCCCTTAAGAAACAGGGTTTTTAAGACGCTCTCTTAAATTCCCGCTGTCCTCCCTTACGGTCATTTTCATGCTCTCCTGAAGCAAACCCACGTGTTTGTCACCGTGAACCTCCTCTTCTAGACTCATTCAAGAACGACGCTATAAACTTTCCCTTCGCCAGGTGTTGAGTGAGGCCACCGAGGACAACCTCATCGACCTCGGCCCAGGCTCCCCAGCAGTGGTCAGCAACATGCAGAACGCCCCCCCAGCCAGCCTGCCCTCCGCTGCCGCCGCCGCCGCCGCCCACGCAGCAAGGCCCTCCTCCCCGGCCACCTTGGCCTCCCGCCTGGCCGGCCTCGGTATGTGTACCTGACTTCTCTCACCGAATAAAATCCAACTTCTGGAATTCATCTAATATGTTAGCAGGCTAGTTAGCGACGCCTCAAGTGTTTCTGAGGCGAAACGACTTCTTTAGAGGACACTCGCTTACGTTACTGGATTAAAGGAAGTTTAACCCTTTGGGATTTCGTCGTCTTAATGGGAATTTGATGGATAGCTTAGCATTAAAACGCTCTAGTGCCATATCTAATGCAGATATCAGATATGTGTTGTTCTTCCTGTCTAACTACCAAGAAAGAGACAAAGTCATTTCCTAAAAAGCTCTTCCTTTTAACCTCTGACCCACACGTTAAGGTGTCATGTGGCACCAGTGGTTGCTGCAGCGTTTCTTCCTCAGTGAATGAGCACGTCGTGTTGCACGCTGCACATTACCCGTGTTTCCCCCCCCCCCCTGCAGACGTCGGCGCCGACAGCGTCAGCAGCACCTTGAGCTTTCTGTCCAGCTGTAAGTCCCCCGCCGGCCAGGACGACTTCGACGTCTTCGCTCAGACGAGGACCGGCGCTCTGCCTGAGACGCACAAGACGTAAGGACGGAGTGTTTCAGAGGCTCCTTGTTAATGTTCCCGTAGATCCGTTGAATGTCCGTCAGCCGATTGTTTCAGCTCCATTCATGTGCCTCTCGTCTCAGCGCCGCCGCAGCAGCAGCAGCAGCAGCAGAAGAAGAAGAAGAAGAAGGCAACGCCTGCGAGGGCCGCCCCCCCACCCTGGATGTGCATCAGCCCGCAGCAGAAGCGGTGAGTCTCAGCGCCACGTTGTGATTCTTCACCACCCTAGAAACACGTGTGTGCGCTAGACCCAAATATCTAAAGTATTTAAGTTCCAGCTCCTTCATGTATATCTATATAAAACATTAGCGTGTATTATGTGTATATGAATAAAGAATCCTAGCTGCTTCCCGTTAGGCGTCACTCAGCGGCCCGTTTTTCCTCTTAACTCGACCGTGTCACATGACCGGGGTGAATGGCGGCTAAATGTTGTTCTCTGTTTGGTCGATGTTGTATGTTGACATGTTACACATGTTGTGTGTAACATGTCAACATGGGGACTGCTGGAGAAGGAAAAGGCCGAATTGGTGTTTTCTGAGAGACCTGCTCCATTCATGAAGTGTGTGTGTGAGTCACATTGATCACGTGATCATCACTGTGTGTGTGATGCTCCACACACATTGTTCTCCATTCCGTGTCTTTATTTGCCGTCACCAATGACTTTAAGTTGCATTTGAGTTAACGCTGAACTTCCTTTTAAGTCTTATTTTCTGTTGTTTGTTTGGGGCGTTTTTTTTTTCTTCTTTTTCTTTTGTGGCGTGCGTCTCGACGGCGTCTCGTAGGCCGCCGGAGGCCGGGCCGCTGTCATGGATGACATAGAGGAGTGGCTCTGTACTGATGTGGTGAGCCGTCATGATTTTTTTTTGCTGCCTGCAGTTCTCTCTCACTTCTCTTTAACATTTCTTTTCCTCCCTTGGTTGATCTAACGTTACTAACGCTGTGCTGTGAAGCTATAGTCAAACATCTGGCCTGTGAATGGCTGAATCCACCTGACTTGTAGCTGTGCCAAAGATCATATCGCACCCAAAATGTGTTATTAACTTATTTTAATGTTGACATTTTTTTTGTGAATAATAATAATAATAATACATACATACAATAATAATAATAAGAGTTCATGCTCATTTCCTGCAGATGTTCCACAGAATATCCAGGTGTTCTGGTTGGAAAACAACCGGTGAATTTCTTTTGGTCCTTTAAAAAAAAAAATGGGCATCAATAGAATTATTTTTTTAATTATTAATTTAAAATCAGATTTGCGCAATGTTGGGCGTAGGCCAAGGTAAGCGGCTCCGTGTGTGTGTGTGTTTGCGGTGGTGTTCAGTGGATTCGTTTTGGCAGTTTGTGACGTTGTTGTTGTCCCTGTTTTTCATCAGCAAGGGGACGAAGTTGAAGAAGGCGTGACGAGTGAAGGTGGGTCGTAAATCTGTTGACGTCCCGCTCGCCGTCCGCAGCGTCGCTCAAATTCACGTTGTCCTTCTCTGCTCCCAACGATCCGCTTCCAGAGTTCGACAAGTTCCTGGAGGAGAGGGCCAAAGCGGTGGAGAAGGTCCCCAGCTTGCCGTCGCCCCCCAGCGGCGAGCCGGGGGCAGCGCAGGGAACCCCCAACCGCAAGAAGCCAGACAGGCCGGAGGACGCCCTGTTTGCCATGTCGAATTAGACCGTTGACCTCTGACCCCCGCCTAAGGCCTAAGACCCGACCAGCCGAGCAGCTTCACCCAATGACACTAAAGCACCACGACCACCGTTACGATTCAACTCTTCTCCACGACGCTACAGACAAGAAAGGGAAGACCAAATCAAACGTCCTGTTTTAAACCCACCACCAGACCATGGACCCCCCCCCTCACCCACCCTCACCCACCCTCACCCCCCTGAATGGAGCCTGGTGGCCACTACGAGGACGTCAGAGCATCACGTTGCTGCTAATTCTCAGACTTTTCTAAAAGGTTCTTGTTGTTGTTGTTATTATGAGTAGGGCATTTCTTACCTGAAGCCCCCCCAGCAGGCATTAAGCCCCCCCCCTCCTCCTCCTCATCATCACGCCTCCACTGCAGAACAGCGCGTTCTCCTAGTGGGAAATCAGCTGCTGAGAGTCGGGGGAATTGTAAATGTGTAAATGACAAACGTGGAGTTTATGGCTCGTGTGTATATTTGCGACGCAGCAGCTGATTCATGTCGTCTTTGGGAAGGTTTTTATCTTTCAGCTGCTTCCACCTCACTGGGGTCGTGTTTTTCACAAGAAAAGGGAACCGATTTTCATCCAACACACACGGCCGTTTTGGAGGAAGACGACGATGAAGGGAAGATGTTTTTTTGGTTTGGCCACATTATCGTTGACAAACAAACACTGTTGGGATTATTTCACATAAACGTGTCTGTACCTGTGCAGGTAGTTAACTCCACGTGTTCTGTATCGTTGGGCTTTCCTCTGTGTTTGGGATCATTTGGTGGAGGGTAGAAACGAAGGAAAAGACGCACTACAGCAGCTGTGTGTGTGTGTGTGTGTGTGTGTGTGTGTGTGTTTTTTCTTATGCTGACGTCTTAAGAGGTCCGACCTTTCAGCCTGACATTTGTTTCCTGAAATGAGATTGTTCTGACATTTTGCTCTTTCGACAGTAAACTATGAAACGTGTTGCTCGACCACAGGAAGCTGAAAACGAGCGTCCCGGTTCCACCTGTCCCGCTAACGGCTAACCGCTAACAGCGTGTCGTCAAGGACTCTTCTCCACGTCGGTGGTTTAAATGCCGTCACTGCGGAAGAGAAGGCCGTGTTTTAGTGGCGTGCGGTTTAGTGCTTTTCTTTGTGGACTTCAGGTTTCTTTCTATCCGTCGCTGCTGCCCGCTGTGTTTTGATGTCTGATGCTTGTATCGGTTTGTGGGTTCCGGTCTGCAAGAGAACAAGAGAAGCTCGTTCTCCCACGAACACACAAATCACTCTGAAGGATTTGCACGTGAAGAACCGCAAAGGTGGACTTGGACACCTACAGAGAGCGAGAGGCGCGTTTAACGTTTATCTCTGTTGCTGTGATGCTTTGTACCTGGATCCTCTGCACACCGGGAACAACGCGTGTCTCTGTGCCGCCGTGGGAGGGGCCGGGGGGGGGGCCGTGCTCTCTGGCGGCTTCTTCTTTCCTCCGTCTCCCGTTTCTCTCTGTTGTTTTGCTTCTGCATGAACTCTAATAAAACATCAGCGTGTGTGTGCGTCCTCCTGCTGCCTGGTTATTCCTCACTGCAGGATGGAAGCGCTGATCCGCCGCCCTTCTTCACATGGCAACAGCTGAAGCTGACCCGTGGTAAACCCTCCCCGGGGGCCCTCGGGGGGCCCCCCCCACCACGGGCTTCCCCATTGGTCGCCTGGGATCGCCTCATCCCGAAACACGGCCCCACACATTCAGCCTCGGCCACTGGACGGGGTTCCCGGTCAAAGGGAAGCAGGGGGGGGGGGGGTCTGTGGGACGGCTCTGCATCGCTGCGCTCCACATGTGCTCATTCACATTCAGACTTTACAGTGAAGAGGCTGTGGATTCTTCTCCGGGAGGTAAGAGAAGATGCTTTTGTGCCAAACGCTCCTTTTTACGGCGTAGCAGCTGCAGAGTCTGATGGTAATTTGAGGAATGGTTCCTGAGGCGGTGGGCGAGCCCCCGCGTGCGGCCCGGTGGCGTAGGACAGTGCAGCGTTGCGTGTGCGTATCGTGCGTCGATGTGGTACAGAAAACAACTGTGACCCGTTGCTTAAATCGAACATCACATTCACTCGTGGGTCCGTCTGCTGCAGAGGCCCGAGTGGGAGGAGCTGCTGGACTCCAGAACCAGTTCACCAGGGAGCACCAACATGGAGCATCAGCTCTACATCAGCCCCCCCCCCTGCTGTTTGTGAGGCCCCTCTTCACTAGCAGCTGCATAGCGCCCCCTGCTGGTTTTCATCCTGAAGCATTAATAAAGCTGACGATGAAAATCCGTTTCCTGCACGAAGCAGCATCCAGCGCTGAGGAGCTGTGGTGCATTGTAGTTGCATTGCATGTTGTCTGACGCTGCAATGGATCTCCTCTGCAACACAGAACTCAGTCATACGACTGCAGACGGATCAAGTACATTCACAATATGCACTATATATTGTACTTGTACTTTAGTATATTCTTGTGTTTACGCCACCACATTTATTTGATCATTTTCTGTAATTACTTAATATAATTTTATTATACAATCTTATACATACATTTACCCCATATATATAAAAAGACAAACTATGGATTTTTTTTCATTACATATTTCAACCTACATTTTTTTAACTTCATTTTTCAACAAAAGATACTTTGCATTTTTTGTATATTTTACTCCTTTTTTTTTTTTTTTTTTTCAAAACACTTCAAAATATTAAGACGTCTTTTTCAAAACCTTTTCTGGCTTAATGTTTTTTGACTTCTTTCCTACATTTTTCAACACAAAATATCTTGATCAAATGTGTTTTACTATTTTGACTTTCTTTTCAAAACAATCATTTATCGAACACATTTCAACTTTCTCTTCTGTACTTGTTTGACTTTTTCCACAACATTTTTCAAAAGCAGATATTTTTACTCTTGAAAATATGAGATATATATATATCATATTTTCAAGAGAGTAAAAATATTACACATTTAGACTTTTTTTCAGGACAGCTTTTGGCCTATTTTTCTCAACATTTTGACTTTTTTTTACTTAATATTCTTTTGACTTTCTTTTTACAATTTTCAACCTAATATTTGACTTTTTTTCCCAAACTCTTTTTGACCCAATATTCTTTTCATTTATTTTCCATTCTTTGGAGTACAGCAGGGTGGTTTTGGTCATAAGCTCAGAAGGTTTTCCACCTTATTTTGTTTACCTCTAATGTCATTTTGAAAATTACATATAAACCGATTTTTACTTTTCAAATGTTTCAAAAATAACATTTTAAATAGTTTGAAATTACCTAAAGGGAAAAGTAGGTTGAATTGTACAACTTTGAGGTAGTTCCCTGCTGGGCAATATTAAAAAACTACTTTGAAAATTAAATGTCGACCAGCTTTTCTTTTTTCATTACATACATCATAAGAACATCATCACAAAGCACTCGTACGACGAAAATTGGATTTTTGCAATTACGTTTTTTTCCTCAAATACCAGACACACACACACACACACACACACACACACACACACACAAGGACATATCGTGTGAAATTGTATAATTGCATTTTATTCTCAAGTTCACTGTGATTTAAAAAAAGACAACAATGGGTCAAAGGATCTAATCACGACACCTTTTGCACAATAACCTTCCCTCAAACCTTACCACGTGTGGAATGTTGTGAAATGAGAACTGACCAATTCAAACAGATGTGTGGCAGATGTGTGAGTCATATTTCATGTCAAAGATCTTTGTCAAATTAAACTCAGTGTTTTCCATTTTCCTCCTGGTTTTCCTGGCAGGGAAATGTAACGTCCCCCAACTGCCATTGATCGACATGTGTTGATTTTCTCACCCACAGACCCCCCAACACACACACACACCTACACACAAACACACACACACACACACACACACACACAGTGAAGCCAGTTTGAAATAATAGCTCGTTCCTGCTTTAAAGTGCACACTGGATGTGCGCCTGCAGGTGTGTGTGTGTGTGTGTGTCAAAGGCCTTCAGGTGTGTGTGTGTGTGTGTGTGTGTGTGTGTGTGTGTGTGTGTGTGTCAAAGGCCTGCAGGTGTCTCTCTGTCTCTCCGTCAGCTCGTCCTCGGTCGTTCATCCTCCTTCAACCTCACGGGGAGAAAACGCACCAATATTCATCCTCGTCGCTGTAATCTGACCGCTAAACAAACACTGAGGATCAAATCACCTAATTGTGTTTATGAATCGCTTTTTATTAACGTCGCGCTTCACTGGTTTCCCAATTTCTTGTAGCCGTTCTGCTGCTCGTGTTACCTGGCGGCCGAACGACGGCTGCAGCGACAAACACCGATGCACATAATCATGAACAACATATTAGAGGCCTCGCAGAGGGATGGAGGCCAACGGACGCATTTCTAATAGTTGTTTAATAGACGCCGTTGGTTGGGACAAAGCGCCGGCAGCCACAGTTTCACGCGTTCCCCGACAACGTGAAGTGTGCATTGACTTTTCGGGCCTGACTGGTGCCTTGCTTCCTCTTTAGCTGCCTCAAAAGACCCCCGCGGCCCCGCAGCACTTTATGCTAAGTTAATTTACCCAAATACGTCCGCGGCGGCGGCCCCCGCTATTCAACATCAACAACTTTGTTAATGGAAACTTGCTGATCCATAAACATGTGTGCAGACGTTCGCTGGGGGGCAGTTCACACGGGAATGTTGGAGCTCCAGATCGATGAGGGGAAGATTTGCAGAGCAGGTAAGAGGCGTAATTATAATCGCGTCGGGAGGTCGCCGCGTGTTTGCTGCTGTATTTAAATAGGGTCACATCTCAGCATCACCTTGCAAGTGTTGAGCTATATTAAATGCCACTCATGTTAAGTGCGCTGAAACCCTCGTCTGATGTAGTCAAGACGTAATATAAAGGTTAAATAGAAAAATGTCCCTTCAACACGCTATGATTGATCTCCTCTGTACACGCGTGGAAATGTTGGCCCTCTGTTTCGCGACGCCTCTCTTAAGTGTGCGTGATGGTACGAGGAGGCCCGACTGGATCAGAACTTAAGTGTCAGTCAATCAGGATTTCAAAAGGTCAATGAAAATCATTTGCAAAATGTTTGGAAAAGGTCAGAAACAAGCAAACGGTTACTGATATTTAAATGAACACGGCTCCGTCAGCACATACGTGCTCGTTCTAAGCGTGTTCCGTGGGTATTGTGTTCACAGTGGAACTTAATACTAATAACCAGACAAACAGGACTCTGTGACTCACAACACCAACAGTCAGTCGGGGATCGAAGAATTCTACAAATCGGAGGGAAAAAACAGGAAACGGTGCCAACGGCTGTCAATCCAATTCAGCGTAAAGACGGCAAAATGCAGAAGTCCTCTTTGTACCTCGCCTGGTTTCTTTTTACTACTTTAACCGCTTATCTGTATGTTTTGACAATAACTATGTAGTACACAGAGTACTTTATGGAACCAGGAAGAAAGAGTCAAAGGGTCTTTGCTCAACATTCAGTTCATCTGCATGAGGAGAATCATCTGCACGAGGAGAATCATCTGCACGAGGAGAATCATCTGCACGAGGAGAATCATCTGCACGAGGAGAATCATCTGCACGAGGAGAATCATCTGCACGAGGAGAATCATCTGCATGATTTTGTGAATTGGAAACCAATCGTGGTTCAACATGTAAGTCAGAAACTTGCAGCGTACTTTCACTAGAAAGATTCTTCTTTTCACCGACTGGTTAATCTGCTTATACAAGTTGTGTTTTTTTTAATGAGTTGGAAGGAATAAATGTCCTTTAACAGTCACATTACATTATTAACACGTATATTTCTTGTTTTATTTGTGTCTGGAGGGGATTTTGAGGTCTGTAGTGAAATGTGTGATTATTCACTCTGATACATTTATACAAATCATTGTGTCCTTTTACCAAAGAATCGTCTCACTTTGATTCAGAGTATTGTGGCGTTTTAAAGCGTGTTGCACGTGATCGTGGCTCCCGTGAACATACACGAAGAGAACACTGGAACCTACTCTGTCAGCACGCCGCGCTACGTGCAGGTCAATGCGTCTCCGTCTGGGATCCGTCCCGCCGTCTGTCCTCGTCTTCGCTTCTTTGGTCCTCGCGGTGCTTTTGGAGATCGAGTCCCGTCTCTCTTTCCTCTCACAGCGCCCAGAAGTGCAGGTTCAGATGTGGGGGCTCCAGGACGTGCAGGGGGGCCGCCGGGGGCCCCGCGGGGGACCTGAACCCGGCTGGGGGCGGACCCGGGGCGGACAGGATGTAGTCGATGCTGAACTTGATCTCGGACTCCGGCTTTCCATTCGGGGGCGGGTTTGTTGGCCTCGGCCTGTCGCGGTTCAAAGGGCAGACGGGGGAGGAGTCGGGTTCGGGCCCCTGCCGACCGCCGTGGCTCTCCAGCGGGCGGGGGGGCGTTTGCCTGGCATCCCGGAAGCCGATCTTCACGTTCCGGCGGCGGCGGCGGCGCCGGAAGTTCCCGTTCTCAAAAAGGTCGAGCATCGATTCGCAGCCGCTGGCGAAGGTCCAGTAGTTCCCCTTCCCCTTTTCGTTGCCCTCCGTACGAGGAACCTGAGGGGGGGGGGGCGAGAACACAGCGAACTTAAAACCCCTTCTACTCGACTGGGCGACACGTGGAGGCGTGCGGCGGCGTGCGGCGGCGTCACCTTGACGAAGCAGCTGTTGAGGGACAGGTTGTGGCGGATGGAGTTCTGCCAGGCCCGCTGGTTGCAGCGGTAGTACGGGAACCTCTTCATGATGAACTCGTAGATGCCGGACAGAGTGACGCGCTGCTCGGGGCCCTGCTGGATCGCCATGGCGATCAGCGCTATGTAGCTGACACACGGGCACGTTAGCGACTCGGTGGATGAAACCAGCGTGTTCAGCGTAATACGATCATCTAATAACAGAAACCTGATGCAGGTTGTGAATCACCGTCACATCATTTTACAACAGACGCGTGTCGCTGAGCAAAAGTCACACCTCATTTTGGTAAAAGGTTGTCAGTTGAATTCCACACTTATTCTTTTTAATATTAAATTCTTAATTCTGATAAGATAATAAAACAATGTTAAATAAACTAAAGAGAATATTATGATTAACTCAACGAGGCTAGAATGGAAGCTTTTAATTAATTAATAAATCAAACAGAATTTAAACAGATCTGATAGAAAAGATAAAGTATATAAAAATATATTTTCATTTAAAACTCGACCAGTGGTCCAGAAATAAAAAATAATAACATCTGGAACTAAACTAAGTGGATATTAAGAGAATGATAAAACACTATTGATTATGTTTGTGATTAGTTTAGTTTATTTATTTGTATCAGTAATATGTGACAGGCTGACTTTTTGTTCACAGACTGAAAGCGAGCTGCACAAGATATATTGTTTGGTTTTGTTCGGTCAGCCTCAGAATATATTTTTTTTTAAATTGAAAAGAAAAAAAATAACAATAAATTAAAAAAATCAGAAAATAAAATCAGAAAAATGTCTAAATGTCTAAAAAAATGTAAAATCCAACAAATGTCTGAGACTTGCTGGTAGACAAAAGAATGTCACACTTTTTAAGGTGACATTAAATGACATTAAATGACCATAAAGCGCTCCGTACCTGTACGCCGGTCTGCACATCTTCTTCTCCTCGTCCGTGCTGGACGACGGGTATCCGTCTCCGTCGTAGTTGAAGCAGTTGAACGGGTAGTTTGAGTTGTCGAACATTTCTGCACCGTGAGGAGCCGGACGGGGGGGCCCACCTGCACGTCTCATCGGACCCTCCTGCTCCGCTCAGCCAGCCGCCGCTCTGAGCCCCACTGATGACGGCTGCCTCCACCCACACGAGCCCCCCGAGCCCCCCTCTGCTGCCTCCACCCACACAACCCCCCCAACCCCCTGTTTGCTGCCTCCTCCCTCCACGTCGTCCCAGCTGCTCTCAGCCCCACCCCCCCCCCCTTTGCTCTTTCACCTCTTGTTTTCAAAGCTTAAATTCACTAATTCTGTTTTTTCATCAGCAGCACTGCTCACGTTTTAAGAGTCAAAGGAATCAACATTCATATTTGAAACTCAAACTTATATGAGACGACTATTTAATGTAAATGCTTTATTCTTCATTTGGTTTGTTTCCAATTGTTACAATCTTTCTTCCAGCTGTTTAGAAACGTTTAGTCCGAGTAGACGGACGTAAAAACGACCAACAGGAAATGCAGAGCCAGCGGTCAGCGCATCAAAATGACCCGCGGCTACGTGCTGCGGCTAACAGGCTGAGCACAATACGTTCATATTTGCAGCCCCCCCCCCCCTCCGCCCCCCCGCGGCGGACGGGAACATGTGCATGAATGGAAGCTGTCTTTGGTCGGTTTCCAGATCTCGATCCGAATCGGACAAACTGCATAAGAGAAAGTCAAAGACGCGGTGAGAAGAGGAGCGAGCTGCTGCTCAAAGGTCAGGTGGGCTTCAAATGCGGCCTCAAGTGATGTCACCGACGTCATGTGACACACCGTGTCATGTGATCTTCACATGTGCAGCGGTCGACTCTGCAAAAAGAGTCCAACATGTGGAATTATTAGTTTTCTTTGACTTTGACTCCAGGTCGTCTTAGAGTAGCAGCGGGGTTATCAATGCCCCCCCCCCCCCCCCAGCCCCCCGCCTGCCCCCTCCTGCCCCCCCCTGCAGGATTCTGGGTGGTCCGCCTTCATGTTTTATTTTGCCTCTTTCTCTCTGCCTGTACTTACAACAGATACCCCCAAACCAACAAACAACACTTTGTCTTCTTTCTCTGTTAACTCTTTAGTGTGTGTGTGTGCGTGTGCGTGTGTGTGTGTGTGTGTGTGTGTGCGTGCGTGTGTGCGTGTGTGTGTGTGTGTGTGTGTGTGTGCGTGCGTGTGTGCGTGTGTGTGTGTGTGCGTGTGTGCGTGTGTGCGTGTGTGTGTCCACTGTGGCAGACGTTTAGTCAACAACGGGAAGTTTTGCAGATGTAATCTATAATGCTCTGTAATGGCCATAAATTGTTTCCGTGGCGATAAGGCGGGGGATGTGCACTCGGAGGGGATCTGAAGGGGGCAATCGGAGGCCCCCCGAGAGGCGACAAACAGCCCCGGGGCGACTGGGCCTCCGTGTGTGGCACCGGCGGGGTGGGAGGAGCCGGTGGGCGCCGTACCGGGCCGACGCTGTGGAGCTGGTTAAAGCAGCAGAGGGGAGCTGGTAGAATAAACCACTTCCTTTCTCACCTGGACAGTAAGAACACACACGTGAGGATGCTGTTCAGTCTAATAAATGAAGACATGAAGCCTTTGAATCAACCCCTGCAGGCCACAGAGAGGGGGGGGTCCTCGGGGGGGGGGGGGGGGGGGGGGTCCTCAAGGGGGGGGTCCTCTGGTCCGCTTAGTGACACTAAAGAGTCCCTCACATGTTTAAACCCCCAATGGCGTCGTGAGGCCTTTTGGCTACAATGACTCTTTAAGCGGTTTAATCCAATATGTAATATCAGTAATGTATGATATTACATAAGATTCACTCAGGTGTCCTTCTCACCTTTTCTAGTTTTAATATTTCACACTTTAATTCTGAAAGAAAGAATACATATAGCTGACGTGACAAAAATATGTTTAATTACAAAAAAAAATATTTTTATAAAATTCAATGTATTTGTTTGATTAAACTATCCAACAATTTTCTGATATTTCTGATATTTATAACATTTATAACGGCTGTAGAAATAAATACTAAAAATAGTATTTTTCTAACCTTCGTTCGGCTGATAAAACGCTCTGTTTTTCCCTCCGTGTGATTATTTACAACGTTCTACATCAGGAGGTTCATATCTGAACAGCAACACGACTGACTTCATTGACCAAGACGTGACCAATGAGCCTGTTCGCTGCAGACGGGGGCAGAAGCAGTAGATGAAGGACCGGGTGGGGGGAGGGGGGGGCTCGCCGTGTCAGCTCGCTCTGAACTGAGATCAGATCAGCGCCGCGGGGCTCGCTCCCATGACGAGGCCTCCGCTGGCGTCCTGTCTGCTGATTACGGCCCTCGGTTCTCTTCTGGTCACTGCGGGTCCCTCTGATGGTTGTCTGGGACTTCCTCCATTCACAGCTGTGTGCGTGTGCGTGTGCGTGCGTGTGTGTGTGCGTGTGCGTGTGCATTCATGTAAACCAGCCAAGGAGCTTCACCCGCCGGTTCTGAGAGGAAAGGTCATGAACACGCCTGCACAGCGCGGCTAACCGATCAGGAACAACGTCTCCTGCAAACCAACACACTGCACACAAACCTGCCGTCCTTCTGAGGAGCTTGATAAGCGTCTCACGTGGAAGTATTTCATATTAATATTAATAAACAGACGCTACTGGTTCTCTTGTTGAAGCCGTGTGAAACGTGAAGGTTCTTCCTCAACACGTTAAGGGGAAGAAGAGGGATGAAAAGTCCTCAAGAGACAAAATGCTGTAACTATAAGGTGAAAAGATTCCTATTTAAATGACTCCTGATAAAAACAAAGCACTTGAAACATTCTGCTTATTTTGTTTTATTGCACTTTTACCATGATGCAAAGAAATGGAGAGAAATCCACAGAAACCATCAGTTGAATAAAAAAATCAAAAAAAGAACAAAGTTTTCACTAAGAAGACACCATGAAGGTTCACTGGTCCGTACGTCCGCGCACACCGAAGTGTGACTGTTTAATAAGGGTTTGGGTTCCTCGTGGAACCGCGCACACACACACACACACACACACACACACACACACACACACGGATCTCACCTGCAGCTCGTAGGTCAAAGCGTTCGGCTGTGAAACCAGACATTCAAGTGTTTCTATCATTGCACAGGCACTAATGTTCCTACCGAGTATAATAACCAAACCCACAGTTACATCTGCTGTTGGTAACGAATGAATTTACATCCTGAAGAAAAATAATCTCTCCACAACAGCAACATTTGGACATCAAATATATTACAAAGAAACAATAATTTAATTTAGAGTTTGGCTTTTGGTGACGTATCGAACCTCATATCCGTCGCACTGAAAGGAGAAGATTGAATGTTGTAAACGCGTTGGAACTTAAAGCGGCTCCATCCTTGGA
>NC_135692.1:16541189-16552467 GCF_964276395.1 Gasterosteus aculeatus | reverse complement strand
TGGCAAAACCCCCCGACCGGCTTATATTTAGAACGGGCACCGGGCCGTTCGTGCCTTTTGGTTTCCTGGCTCTTCCCCTTCACCCACACATACGTGTGTGGACGTAATGTCATGCATGTGCACGTGTGGAAGAGGACCAGATGTGTTGAAGACTTGCTGATGCAATTGCTGCTGAGCTGTGGCCTGAAGGAAAGGCAGACTGTGCATGCGTGTGCGTGTGCGTGTGCATGCGTGTGCTGTGCGCGGTGTGAATCCTCTTGTATCACCAGCATTCCCTCCACAACACGAGCGCTCTGCCTGTAATGACGCCCTTAAACCTGAGCGAGCCGGTGAGCTCGTCATTGGTTAGTCGGGGGTGGGGGGGCGTATGGAGCCTTGTAGCAGGAGGCTGCAGTCATTGTTGAGTCAGATGCGAGCTGTGTGGGGGGGGGGGGGGGGCCGGCCATGACTCACGCTCCGTCTCTGAAGGACGTGAGCGGTGAAGAGGAAAAGCCGATGAACTGAACGGGCGCAGAGAAGCTTCGGCGACGTTCCACGCGCGCAAACATCTCGAAGCTCCAGTGTTTAACAGAAGGTCCCGAGGCCCGGCTCGGCGTCCTGCAGGTTCTGGTGCCTCCGGGGGGGGGGGGGTTAATGAGCCGGCACCACGAGAATCAGCAATCAGGGAGGAACGTTAACCTGCAGAACGGTGGCCCTCCAGGGGGGAACTGAGCACTTAAGAGCACATTGTACAAACGTTGTTTTCTTTACTTATTTAGGCAAAAATGTCTGTAACCAAACCCCCCCCTCCCTCATACACGTAGGGTCTACTCACTTGTCCAGGTGAAAGGCGGCGATCTCGGCGTTGTGTCTTTCAATAGTCAGAGAAGTAGAAGAAGTCTGGAGGGGTCTCCTGCTCCCGGGTTTGCCTGCAGAGGCACCGAGGGGGGGGGGGGGGGGGGGGGGGGACGTAGAGGTTTAACCTTCATGCAAAAGGTGAGCTTCTGACAGTCACAATGCAAACTTCTAATAAACCTACTTACTTTCATAAAGCTTCCTACTTTTGATTGACAAATGAGTTAAAATCCCCACATTGTCTCGTCTCCTGGCTGCATGTAGCAGCAGCGAGACAGCAGACTTCCACATGTCCTCCTCGTGTCCCTGCAGAGGACCCAATGTGAGCAACGGCCGAGACACAATGAACACTCGTCCTTGCAGCGGTGGCGAGACGACTACAAGAGGGGACAATTCGAAGGTCAGAGCATCCCCGCAGCACCAACTCCTCCTCTGCATGTGGACCTATTTCTGCCCGGCTCTGATCCTCCCCCCCAAAAAACTGCTTTCCACACACATTCTGCCTTAAATCTGGGCTACTGGAGGGAAAAGAGGCTTTTAGAGGCTTAAAAACCCCGGCGCTGCTGGAGGACGGCCCAGGACGGGGCAGGACGGACAGGGAGGCAAAGTCGAAGCCAATAGGAGGTGAGAAGAGCCTCTGAGAAGGTTTGAGGTGGAGGAAATGTATTTGAGGAACAGCAGCGCGCCGCCGAGCGGCTCTTTTTGGAGCGATTTCTCCTTTTCTCCCGTTTGCTTCTCTTTCTTTTTTTCATTGACAGCAGTAAATACTTTCCAGGAAGGCAGCTGAGCGCAGTGATTTGGACTCCAGCCGCTGCATCGACCGCTGCAGCTAGTTGGAGGAGGATGAGAAGAATGGAAAACTATCTTGGCAGCTCGCTCTCCTCCCTCTCTGCGTTCCCTCCGGATGCCTCTGTGTTTATTCTGCTGAGAATCCTCCACCACGTCTCCTCTGCGTCTCCGCTTCCCCTCCAGCGCAGTCGTACTGGCCGCTTTCTTCTCGACCATCTGTATCTGTGTGTCTCTCCTTCTCCCAGCTTCTCCCCTCTGTCTCATCCGTCTCCATCATCCGACACGCGTCCACATGCAGAGCCCCGTCCCCTCCTCGCGTCCCTTGTCTCCTCCTGGGGGGGGGGACGCAGCCGTCGCCTCCACGTCGAGGAGGAATCGATCCCGACGAGCGTCTCTTCACAACCGAAGGACAAAGTGTCCAGCGGCGTCCCTGCTGGGACTCGGGTCCATCACAGCATGTTGGAACATAAAACGCAGGAGAAAACGCTGCCTGCAGGCCGCCTCCTTCTTGCTGGACGTGGCAGATTTTGTTGGTTAAGTTCTGGCGTTGACTCATTTGCAGCGTCACACACTCGTCACATCTGAGAGGGCGACCGCAGAGCGTCGTCATGGAGACCTGCCGGGGAATAAGCATGAGCAAACATTCCTCCACACGCATACTTCACACAGTGCGAGGACATTGCTGTCTGCATAGGGGGGGGGGGGGGGGCACTGAACGGCAGCCAGGAAGCAGGAAGGCTGGATAATTATCCTGATCCACATCCAATTCAGACGTCGATGGAGTTATTTATAGCATGACCCCCCCCCCCCGACCCCCCCCGACCCCCCCCCCCCCCCCCCCCGCTGACCAGAGAAGGAGGAAGATAAAGTGTGGCCACGGCAGAGACGATAACCAGGATGTCTGTTACACAACATTGTTTGTGAATCCTGTGACAGCCGAGCGTGTTTGTGATGAAGTGAACCATCAGAACCATCAGAACCATTAGAACCACTAGAACCACTAGAACCGTTAGAACCAACGTACGGCATTAATGCACGACTGCACCTATAAATGAATACACGGTGCACTGAGCTCCTCCTCAGACTGCTCGGTGGAGCTGAACCTTTAAAATATTTTACAAAAACCATCAGCTATGCTGAGTGAGAAGTTGGTATTTTGCACCAGAAGAAGAAGAATAAGAAGAACCGTCCACGCCGGCAGCAGGTGAGACATGCCGAGCCGAGCCGAGCACGCCCGGTTAGACACGGCTGCAAACACGTAGTTTACACTGGGGGGCCAGAGAGTTTGTTGGCTCCGTGCCCCCCCGAGGGGCCCCTGCAGCCTGTGGGCGAGCGGAGGAAAATGTACCTGTGCACACAGTCCTAAGCTGACCTCTGGAGGGGGGGGGTGATGTTATTCACATCACATCAGGATAACGGTGTTTGGCCTCAAGCTGCAAATAAAAACGACAGAGATTGACTGTGTCCAGATGGTGAGACGTGAGGAGACGCTTGTGGGGTTAAACCCCCCCAGCATGAAGTAGCAGTTAGCTGACACACTGTTTTTGTGGATTTTAACCCTAACCCTTAACACATAATTAATAAATGCGATCATCTCCAACGTTTGTATTCAACTAAATAAAACACAGAATGTGCATAAAAATACACACGAGACAAAGCGTCAATCTGTGGATACTTTAATGCGTATTTATTGTCCCCAGCTAAACATTATCTGGATGAACTAAAAACCATCGTCGTATCATTTATCATTTGAATGATCCACTAATAACTCAAAGATCCTCTTCATTATGGTAAAAGCCTGCAGCGACGTGCACACGGAACACGGAACGCAGCAGCACGGCTTGAAAAAAGACACCAGCTGATTTCCAACTGCTGACATCAGCTGAACACACACACACACACACACACACACACACACACACCAGGGGCTCGCTAGACAACCTTCACACAGCCATCCAGGTGTGTGTCTGTGTGTGTGTGTGTGTGTGGTTCGTCACAGCTGCCCGGGCACTGCAGTGCTCTTCATCCTCCTCCTTCTACTCGTCCTCCTCCTTTACTCCCCCTCAGATCCCGGGCCTGACGTGCAGGGAGACAGTTTCCTCCCCCTCTCTCTCTCTCTCTCTGACACACAGACTTACAGGTGTGTGAACACACACACACACACACAGGAAGGAATTATGCAACTAACTGTGTCTAGTTATGCTCCTGGGGGCCACGCAGGCCTCCGGCATGCAGCCGTGTGCTTGAGTTGAGCCTCGTAACCAGGGAGGGAGACGCGGCTATCAGAGGCTCAGCGCGTGGCGGCGCCCCCTGCTGAGTGTGCAGATACGTCCTTATCGACACGGAGTACGTGTTCATGTCAGGAAGTCACTCTCTGTGGATTCATCCTTCATGCAGAGGCACGCGGATACAGAACTCATCACCGGAGCTGCAGGAGGCCATGCAGAGAAGAAACCAGTAGAGTGACTCCAGGAGTGGACTTGTCTTATATATATATATATATATATATATATATATATATATATATATATAGTCTGGGTGGTTGTGACGAGCCGAGCAGCAGATTTTGCTGCTGACAAATAAAGGCCGAGAAAAGGAAACTAATCATCATCTTGATGCGACTCTTTTCCTGCAATTTGAAACAATAAATACAGACGAAATGTTCCCGAATCAAATCACAGTGCAGTTACAGCCGCAGTACAAATAAATAATAGATGACGCACTTTGCTGTTGAAAGGGAAGAACAGTGAGTAAAAGTGTCCATAATGCAGACCTTTGGTTAAACACCCTTGTATTGTGATTCTGAGTTCGACCTCGATGGGGAAGAGAAAGCGGCGGCGGTGTTATTATGCATGATGAACGCCGGCCAGCTTTTTGATCACGCTTATTTATTTGTCATTCTCTCCTGCCAGCTTGCAAGCGGTGGTTCTGGCTGTGCTGATTCAGGTTGAACTCCGGCGCCGAGATTACATCTGCTGTAACATTCCTTCTTCCTCCCGGCGGCGACAACAAAAGGGCGTCAGACAGCAGCTACACAACACGGTTTAACCCCGCGTGCCCTGGTCGATGACTTAAAGCGCGGTGAGGATGAGAATCTTGTCTCGCTGTGATCAGCGCTGGACTCACACGCGTGTGCGGCGGCCTTCGTGCTGAGCGTGTGATCCATCCATCGGCCCCCCCCCAGGCCAGTAAAACCGCCGCCCGCAGCAAAAGCTGAATCTCATTTCTAAAGACACACAAACACAGACTATCAAGCGCGGGGATTTTTTTGACAAGATTTGATGGTGGTCGCACGCCATCGATCGCGTGACTGGAACCGAGCCGCTCGACCCCCCGGATCGGAGCGATCGCTGCCGTCTGACGCAATGAGACGCAGGGGGGGGTTAAAGGTCACAAACAGACATGCAGAAGGGAGCCTCCTCTCACACATCTGTGAAGCTGCTTCCATAGTGTCCATGTAGCGTGTAGCGTGTAACCCACGGACCACCTCGCTCACTCCGTCCTCCTCCACACATGCAATGGTTTCTCATATTTATTCTCCTCCACCCTCCCTCAACTCCGGCCTGAGTCATCCCTCGACCCCACCCTTCCATTCCCGCCCCCAGTCAACCACGTCACCAGAGCGCCCGGCTTGCAGCCCCGAGGCGTCGCCTTCTGCCCACAGCTGCAGAAACTCTTTACCAAACGCAGCACCCTGTCTCCTGACAGGCCGAGCCGGGACTCAAAGGAGCGGTTACTTAACAGGGCGCATTTATATCACAGGAGGGAGGGGTGGAGGAGGTGGAGCCCCCCGGGCCGCGCACACAGCGTCACACTTTCATGACACGCAGGTCGTTGAGTTGACTTCTTGTCATCTGAGCAGGACGTCGACGACTCCTTCCAGAGTCCGATCACACAGCTGAAAGGCATTAAAGCGCCAGTGGGATTAACCGCCTCACAGCGTGTGCACGTGTATGCGTGTGCACGTGTGTGCGTGTGCACATGTATGCGTGTGCTATTTGCATGAGCAAATATGTGCAGGTCTGCTCCTTTATGTCCATGCATTTCAGTGTGGAGCCGTTCGTTGATCCCAAACCGCCAGCGAAGGCCTTCCTTAAGCCCATCAAGCGTCTCTCCGAGCCAGAGGCCACACCCCCGAGAACAGAGAGCGTCGCACAGGCCGGCCGCCGCCAAAGCGCCAGAAGAGCCTCTGCAGCGCGCCGCCGACTTAGCGGGACGTCCGTGAATTGGACGCGCTAATCGAATCACGAGGGCGGGATGAAAGGACGGCAGAGATGTTTCTGCTCGGAGCGGATTTCTGGACATTGTGCAGAACATAAAGCCAGAGCGGAGGAGACGTGAAGTCCTAGGCGGAGCAACAGCCCCCCCCAGGTGAGTCACCTCCAAAGACGAGAGGGAAAGAGGTTTGATGCCGAGTGAGACGCACAAACACACATCGTGCAACCAGCTGTCTTCCACACTCACATCTTCGTGCTGCTGTGTGTGCGCGGGGTTTCCCCCCCAGGAGAGCAGGCTCTGTGCAAACAGCTGTACGGGGGCCACGAGCTCAGCAGAGACGCTCACACGGGGGCCAAAGAGGTCGGGAATGAACCTCCTCCATCGCAGCCATAACTCAACAGTGTATTTTCACGCGTATATCAGTCCAGCGCGATTTAACAGATATTGTAGGTTTATTTATTATCTGCAAGAGAAATTCAGTTTCACTTTTTGTATTTAAATGTAGTTATTTCCTTTAAATGGAACCGTAGAAGTGAACAGTTTGGCAAACTGGAAATGTGGTTCCAAAGCTCCTCTGAAGGCAGAACTAATCTCTAATCTCATTGGCCGAGATTAACCTCAGCGGGCGGAGCCTAAATGCCAGTTGATTAATGACATCGCAGAATAAACAGGAAGAGCTCCGATCCAAAAGAGACTTCTTATTTTTCACATTCATTTGTTTTTAATACTTTAGTCTATAAAATAGTGAAAAATGGCCAACGTGATGTCACGAATGTGTTATTTTGTCCAAGCAACCGTCCAAAGCGCACTAAATTTAATTAATTTACCCCGATGTGAGAAGATCTCACATGGCAGAACGTTGATCGGATGTTTGCCTCTTTGTTTTTTTGGCTACTTTTCTAGTTTAATTCATCTCACATGAATAAACGAGATTATTGTTGAATATCAGACAAACCAAGAGCAGAAGATTGTATCTGCTTTTATTATCAGCTGCTTTAACAAGAGGAACAGAGACTCCTGCAACCAACCATCGTGCAGACGTGAGGACGTGTTCCTGCCCCCCCCCCTCGAGCCATCCTTGGCCTGCCGATGTAGATGCCATCAAATGGCCTCTCACGGGGGCTGAATCCTCCCTCTCCTCCTCCTGTCTTTCATGTTGGAGGCATTAGTGACAGGAGAGTAATCAAAGCGGCCCTTAATGCCCCCCCCCCATCTCCTCCTGTGCCCCCGTTGGGGCCACGAGCGCGCTTCCACTCCACCGGAGAACCAAGAAGAAGAGGAGCAAGACGGCTAAGAGCTCCACGCTAATGGACCCCCCCCCCTCGAAGGACAGAACAAAAGGAAACACACAGAGATTGTGGACGGTAGGAGGAGGGACTTGTTGAGACCCAATGGGACGGGTTTTACTCCCCATGAACCCACGTTAGACCTGTTTACTAAAGTCCACATTCAGATACAGCCGATCGCATACGAGGAACCCAAGAACATAAATACGTCATCCAGCCGTGTGCTCGGTGCTTTGCAAAGATATCGATCATCAAGGATGTCCTCCGGTTTTCACTCCTTTTAACTGTGGAAGCCTGCGAGAAAAACCACTTTCCTCCAGGAATCCAAAGAGTAACTTACACACAGATGGTCGACACCAGCTGCAATTAATATTAATGGGGAAAAAAGTGGTGCATTTTAATGAAAAATTCAGTAACCTTACTGCGGGCAGCAAGATACATATAAATGTAATTAAAGAGGGGATGAAAGGACCTCCCCCCCCCCCCCCGTTCACCTGCAGCACCTCGGCTCGGCGAGGACAGAGAAGCAGCTGAATTGGACACGGCGAGATAAACCTCGTTCATCCCATTAAATCCAGCTGAAGTGGCTCATTCTGCAGGCGGCCCCCCCCCCACCTCGTATCGCTCTCAAACTCCCCCCGGGTGGGTTTTTTTTTTTTATGTGGCTGCTGTTTCATTTACCTCCGCTTGAACCTGCGACTTTTACTTTAGTCAACCGCGGCTTGAAATTACCCAACATCCACCACGGCGCCACTGAACACAGGCTGCAAGCGTGAGTAATTAGCGCCACGCCCCCCCCGGACCCCCCCGGCCCTCGGGATTCTTTCATGTCTGGATGGAAATTTATTGCAGAGACAATTGGTGTGATTGTGCAGTTTGCATTCCGCGGCAACAGGACCCGACGTGCCTCCATGGACTCGCACGCCGCTGCAGAAGCAGAAACACCGATTGTGTAAAAATGTGATCTGGCAAACGTGCAGCGGCAGGCGAGCGGCGCGCGCCGCACTTACGGCACGCCGATCTCTGCGGGATCAGAGCTCAGAGCCGAGAGCCGAGCGTCAAAACAGGAACCTGAGACGAGATCAGAGGTGGGAGGTGGAGGAAAAAGGGACTTGGGAGGACTTAAAAGTAAAGAAAAAAAAGGAGCAAACGAGGAGAAGGAGAAGCGGCTCGGAGGTGCGGTGAGCTGTGATGGACCGCGGTGTCACTCAAATTAGAGGGTGGGGCCCACGGTGGCCGCTGATAAGCAGATAGCGAGCAGAGCGCTCCTATAAATACACTTAGCACAGACAGGGAGGCTGAGAAAGGACGAGGACGGGAGGAGGGAACCACAAACTCCATCATGACCAAGGGAACCAACACCCTGTTTAATGCACCACGGCTCAGGACCACCGAGCCCCCCTGGCTGAGCGGTTTCTGAAGGACTGCCTGGGAGGCTTTATGAGGGGGGGGGATTCACAGTTTGCACAGAAGTGAGGAGAGGAAAGGAAAGGGGGACGATCCTCCAGTTAGCACTGGGAGCCGTGGCCGGGGGACGGGGCAGTGATGGAGAAGGACGCAGGAAGCACGGAGGTGAAATGTGTGAGACGGACGGAAGCGGAAGAGGAGGAGGAGGAAGAGGAAGAGGAAGAGGAAGAGGAAGAGGAAGAGGAAGAGGTCTCTGACGCCCACCGACGAGACACGTTTCATTCGTGCGTTCAGGAGCGTTTCGGTCGTCCATCTAGACGAGACAACAACCGCGACTCCAAAGCTCATATTTGAATAAGCGCTGGACAAACACCATCGCCCCCCCCGTCTCCCCCCGTCTCCCCCCAGCTCACTAATCCGAGCCGTTTCTCCTCGCTGTGCCCAACAACGCTGAAGTCACTTTTCTCTTCTCGCTCCCCGAACAACAAATAAGCGTAATCGTGGCGAGCGCGAGCAGGCGGCGTCTCCATCGCCGTGATGACCTGCTGATGTGGAGGCACAACGCCGACTTTCTGCTTCTCTAAACTGAGGCAGGTTCGTATAAATGAAAGAAACGTTGCTCTGCTCGCATTGACCCCCGTGTATGAAATCACGTTGAGTCACAATATTAATATATAACAATTATAATATATCTTTACAGACAAACAAGGTTTTCATTCTGGAAAAACATGCAGATTTAATTTTCTTTCTTTCATGAATGATGATGAAATAGTTACTGTGACTGAATCGTCTGACACGTGTGATGTTTCCTCCTTGAGTCATTTTCATGTGTTTGCTTCAGCAATGAGAACATTTGCATCTCCTGCCAACAAAAGCCTCTCCAAACTAAATCCTTATCCTCAGTTAAAATTACAGCGCCGGCAAAAAAGCAGAGCTTTGGCAGCGGGTTGACGCATCACGGCGACGCGCCGCCGTCATCCTCCTCTCGCCGCCGCAGGTGTCTGAGCGGCGAGTTCGGCCCCCTGCAGCCCGTCTGCACGTTGGGACCTGGTTTTTAATCTTCCCACCGCGGGTCGGTTGCATCGCTTGTTTTGACTGCCGTCTTTTCGTCGGTAGAGAGTCAGTGGTGAAGCGTGGGGGGGTTTGGGGAGGGGGGGGGGAGATGGGGGGTCTACTTTAATCAGGCTCTCAGAGTGAGCAGCAGTGTGGGACAGATGTTGTGTAATCCGCATCCATACCATAGCTGGCAGCTGTGGTTCACACGACCTCTTTCCCACCGTAACCTTAGCCGCCGCTCGGCTGCTAATGACGTATCCCGACACGCTCCCGAAACACCGGGGGGGGGGCAGGGAGGGGGGGCAGGGAGGGGGAGGAGGGGGGGGGTAATTAGACCAAGGGTCCATTCGCCGTGAGGGAAAGGCTGAAGGAATGAGATAAACGCCGTATGACCGAAGACCGCGAGCTGCTCAAATTAAAGCTGACAATCAGAAATGTTGGAGAGAGGGGGGGGACGGGGGGGGGGCTTCACCTCCTGCTTCACCTCCTGCTTCATTACGCTCCTCCTCAGGTGCTTTTCCCTCACACTAACCACAGCCTGTAGCAGGGATCCCTTTCTGCTTTAACAGCTGGTGGAGGAGACGGAAAGTAAGAACATCAAACAAGCGGCGTGAAGCCCCACGAGCCGCCTCAGCCCCCCCCCCCCCCCGACCCCCCGACCCCCCCTCGAGGCCGCGTGACGCCGGATTATTTCGGCCCTCGTAGCTCGTGAATCTAGAAAAGTCAAAGCAGCAGTTCCCTCTTTCTGGAGCCGAACGCATGTGAAGAGCTTCTCCTGCGTGCTGATTGGCCAGGAGGCAATTAGTTAATTAGGGATTAATAATCAACCCACGAAACCCCGTTTGACGACATGGGATTAATTGTCGATTGTTATTGTGGGATTGAGGCTTCCGATCAGGGATTAAACAGCGACGCGCTTCATTCACCAGCAGCTGAAACAAAGCACATTTCACATTTGGAGCATTTAAAGTTTATCGGATCCAAACAACAGAGCCGAGGTGAAAAAGCTGCTTCCAGGACGAGCGCGTTGGACCCGAACGGACGGAAGCCGGCGGCAGGAAGCGACCGAGACGGGACCCGGCGTCACGACCGATGTTCACGCTCATTTTGTCCTTCAAATCAAATCTCCTGCAGCACAGAAGTTAAAGGGACTGGATTTGGATTTATTTAGATTCCCACAGCTGCCAACAGATGTGGAGCCTCGCGAGGCGACAGGCGAGAGGAGCCAGTCGCGTCTTCTGCTGCTCGCAGGCCGAGACGAGATGGATCAGACAGTGAAACGTTGATCCGACTCGTCCTGACCTCTGGACCACGGCGAGCTTCGTCGTGGCCTGTTTGTAGTACAGATGTTGACTTTGATCCACGTAAAAGAATCATTTTGTTCCTCTGGTCCTCAATACGAAGGACACGCAGGGACAGACCAACAAATGTCCCATCGAGCTGCTGTGTGTTCACACACGGAGTGACGCCTCCTCAAAGCCCAGAGACACACACACACACACACACGCACACAGAGACACACAGAGACACACAGACACACACACGACTCCTCAAAGCCCAGAGACGGGACGACAGATGTTATAAAAGGCTGCGCGCAGACAGACGCACACAGACACACACACAGAGACACACAAACACACACACAGACACACACACACAAACACACACACAGACACACACACACATAC
>NC_135692.1:16486189-16538689 GCF_964276395.1 Gasterosteus aculeatus | reverse complement strand
CGCCTGGTTGCCTGGCTCACGTTTCCATCAGAGGAGCCGAGCAGGAGAGTCTTTGATCTCCCTTTGATGCAGCGTGTGGAAACACAGCAACTGATTCGGGAACCAGAGGGAAGATGTCGGGTGTTAAGTGGATGTGTGTGTCTGTGTGTGTGTCTGTGTGTGTGTCTGTGTGTGTGTGTGTGTGTGTGTGATCTCGAGGAGGGAAATGATACATGTAGCGGGAATGACACTGCAAATCTTTCAAGACCTTGATTGAGTCCAAATGAGACACACACACACTCACACACACACACACACACTCACACACACACACACACTCACACACACACACACAGACACACACACACACACTCACTCACTCACTCATTGCAGATTATCAAACATGGCGGCGGCTTTAACGAGCACGACTGTCGAGCAGCAGATTTACGTGCGGCGGCGGCGCTTCCCTCTCAGGACGTCGCTTCGCGTCGGCGCACAGACAATCTGTGGGTTGTGATGCTGCGCATGGACGGCCCCCTTCCGCCCGGCTGCCTCCCCCCCCCCTCGCCCTCCCATCCTCTCCCCCCCCCCGCCTGTCAGGATGATTCCAGGCCTGTTGCGTGTGCCCTGACTAGCGGGGAAGCTCGGGTACGACGGTAACGAGTAGCTCTCGCCCCCGGGGGGGGGGGGGGGGGCGTTGGACCATGATGCTCACAGCAATCACGTCTGGCACCACTGAAGAGAAATATAACGAGAAATACGTCGCCCCCCCCCCCCCCGGTAGTGATCCGCGGCGCCGGAAAGCCCCCGCGGCGCCTCGCCGACATTTGTCTGGGACACAATGGCGTCGGCCTCCGGTCGGATATCAAGGTGCTGCTGATGGAATGAAAGCACTGTGATAAAAGGCGGAGACGAGGAAATGAGACGGAGGCTGCGGGGGGGGGAGGACGAGTACGCGGGACACGTTTTGTGTTAAAGAGGCGGGACGTGACAGGGGAACAGAGCAGAGGACCACACTTACTTCATGGGTTTGAAGAGAGCCTGGCCGTAGTTCTGGAAGGTCATGATGAGCTTCAGCTGAGTGCCTCCAGACTTCATGGCTGCAGGAGGGAAACAAGACGTCCATTAGACGTCCGCCAGCGGCACCACGTTAAGCGTTCTGTCACGGGGCTCATGAGCACCGACGCCCCCCCCCGTACGAAGCGACCAGCAGGACCAGCATGGGGGGGTCCCGGCGCTCGGAGGCGTCCCGTGTTCCTGGTCGTGTGACGTGCTGAAGCCCCGAAAGCCTCCTTCGCAGAGACACACGGCGCGCGATGCGTTTGTGTCTTTGTGCCTGCTGATGTCACGATGTTTGTTTGATGGGGAGGGAGGGTGGGGGAGGGTGGAGGGGGAGGGTGGGAGGACAGCCTGTGCTCGCCCTCTGTTCCTCCTGTTTACTCTCTCTGAAGGATCCATCTCTCTCTTGTCTCTGTGTTCCTATTCATCCGTCCTCCATGTCGGTCCTCCTGTGGGACGCGTTGCCACGGACACGGCGATATTATATATATATATATATATATATATATATATATATACGAACGTTATCATAAGAGCGGAGCAGCAACCGGGCGGCTTCTCCACTCAACTGATGGATGCAGAACGTTTCGGTGGTCTCCTGCCACAGAGCAACCTTCTGGATCGATGCTCTCATTAATTCTTTACTTTTGGGAATCACGGTACGAGAAAAGTGTTGGAAGAGAAAGAATCGATAACCGCCGGATCTCACCTGCTTCAGGAGCCTTCCTGGGGACGTTTGGAGGCGTTTGTAATAAAGGGAGATCGAACCCGATTGACAGGAGCTGCATGAAAATGTTTCATTTCCATCTCCCCCCCCCACAGCAAAAGCATTGTGTTTTGGTTTTTCTCCCACTATCATGCGCAGTAATCGTGCATCCGAGCAGCGGCCTTGAGCCGTAACACGTAGCTGCTCTCTGCTGCAGGCCGGCTGGAGCCTCTGTAATTACTGAGCCACCACGTATTCCTGTCTCCACCCAGACAAAGAACAGCAGAGCACAGCTCGAGTGGAACGAAAAGAAGCGCTCCTCGCGGTGACCGAACAGGGGTAGTTCTGCAGATAACCGTCCTCCCACGGGAGGATCCGATCGTCCACTAAGCGCCGGTTGGCGGCTCTGTCGTTGGCAGATGAAGCTGAAATCTGCAATCACTCTTCGCAGCGAGCGCACGGCGGGCGACCTTGAGTCGACAAGCACTCTTGGAATGTGGAAGCCGGACTGAGCCAAAGAAACGGAAGACAAACCCCCCTGAATAGATCCGCACCGCTGAACCGCTCGTACACGGGCGACGGACACACGGCGGCCCGGCGGGTTCGCTACTTAGCAGAACCTCCTCGCTCCTCGGCAGCAGACGGGCGGGACGTCGGGGGGAGGAGGGGCCCTCACATCGCCCTCGGGCTCGCTGCTGGGACGACACCGCCGCGCTCAGACGGGCTGCCACTGTGCAGCCTGTGATCATTCCTTCTATTTCTGTAGCATTCGGGTCCTTTCGCCCCGACGAAGACCTGCCGATGAAGATCAGCCTCCCCGTTCCTCAGGATTATTACATTGTTATTACAGTTCAATTATTGTAGTTTAAAACCCCGACATTGTGCAGAGTAGTAAGGGGCCTGTTCCTGGTGGGGTTACTCTCTAATAATAATAAGATATAAGATAAACCTTCTCTATGTGCACAGCTTGGACCCTTCACCCCCCCCATGACTCACCGACGCTGGTGATCTTCTGGGTGACCAGGTCCTTCAGGAGCGCGTCGATGACCGGGTTGTGTCTGGAGTACAGCTCGTACCGATTAATCCCAATGTGGAAGCGGAGCCAGTTGGGGTAGGACTCGTCCGCCGGCCCCCCCGCCGGGCTCACCTCCTCCGCGGTGCCTTGGTTCGTCCTGGGGAGGGCAGGAAGGGCAGAAAGCACATTCACGTCTACGCAAACAGCGGCACGCGCACAGCCACAACGGCGCGTTCTTTACCAGGCGCGCTCCTCCGCGGCTTTGGGGTCGAACCGGATGTCCGCGTTGACGTTGAACAGCGTGTCCTCGTCCGTCAGAGGCGGCAGGGAGCGTCTGTACAGCGGGTGCTCGTAGAGAGCCGCCAGCCTCGAGCCCTGGAGCCGCGCGTCCGCCGCCGCCGCGTCCTGCGCGATCTGCCGCTTCCGGTCCCCGCGCGGCCCCAGGTGCTCGAGCCGGCGCGGGGCGTGCGCCCGGTCGGCGGCCCCCGGGACCCGTTCCAGCGAGTGGGAGGAGACGTTGGAGCCGGGCTCGCTGCTGAAGTCCTGCAGGATCCGCAGAGGGTGCTTGTTGGGCCGGACCTGCTTCCCCCAGCCGCGGGGCTCCTCGCTGGGCGCGTGCGAGCACGAGCAGCCGCCGCCGCCGCCGCGCCGCTCCAGCTTGGGTAACAAGTCGACCATGATGTGCATGGAGCACGCGACGAGGAACACCATGAGGATCAGAACCCGGAATTTGCGCAGGAGGATCATCTTCATGGTCTCCCGTTTGAGCAGATGGGAGTATTTACTGCAGATGATGAGCACGCAGATGAACAAGCTGACTACATCGCTGATGATGTTTATCACGCTGGACGCCAACCGGACGAAATACACATTAAACACGTAGGAGCCGTCGTCACTTGCCGTCTTGAGGAAAGGGTTCAGTGTTCGGCGCTTTTAAACATCCGAGTCCCGCTTCCGGGCTCCGGCGGACCTCAAAAGCGCGACGTGATCCGCGCGCGTCCGGGCGAAGCGCGTCGCGTCGGCTCGGACCAGCGGCGGCTCCGCGCGGGCCACATCGTCTGCGCGCCGCGTACCTGCGGGCCTCTCGGAGGGGACGCCGGGCGGCGGCGGACAGGTGAGTGGGATCCGAGAGCAACGGCGGCACGCGAGCGGGGGGGCCGCGGGGGGTCGATCCGTTAGACGCGCGTGTCCGAGAGGTTCGCGGGCGCGCATCGGTCTCACCGTCCAACCTCGATCCTGGAAGCGCAGCCGCGGACCGGACGGGACTTTGGTCCCGGAAAGAAACGCGGGTACGGGAAGCGCACGCTCTTCAAATATGAAAGAGCTTGTTTTTCGGGGAAGTCCCCCCCCCCCGCCGCTCCCCCTTCTCCCGAAAAAATAAAAAAAAAGTAGTGTTCGCGCTGATCCACCTCGGCGGTCCGGAACGCGTAACGTCACATCGAGTCCCGACTAAGCAGCGCAGGTAACGGAGACTCTCCGGCTGGAGCCCGCGGGACGGAAGCGGAAAGCACCTCTCGTAGCATCTGGGTGGGAGTGTTAAATATGAGGATGGAGCCAAGACTCGATCCAGCCTTTGCGCTGCGTCACTGCGCGCAGATTGGCTGAGGAGGGAGAGAGAGAGAGAGAGAGGGAGAGAGTGGGAGAGAGAGATGCTGCGTGTCTGTATTCCCCCTGCACGTCCTGGCTGCACAAGAAGAGGGCGTCTTTCCGCTGGCCTTCATTCATCCCCCCCCCCCCTGACATCCGTCTTGTTGGAGACCTCAGCCTGAGCATCGTCTCCAATGAGCTTTAACGGCCGCACGAGGTGGAAACCACGGAGCACCTTTCCACCTTCCAGGAGCCCCCCCCCCCCGAAAAAATACCCAGACTCATCACACCTCTTTGCTGCTGTGACCTCTGACCTACACACCGCACACAGCTGTCACAACACCCAGTCGCTGCACTAATGTTTCTTTTTTTCACGGCTAATTGGCGCGGCCTAATGGCGGCATGCACGCTTCCTGTTGGCTGTAAATAGGCTGTGTAAGTGTAATAAACCGCTTGCGTTTCATAGCGTGGCATGTGAGTAAGTGATCACGCTGCCTGTGATTACCCCCCTAGATTGGTTTATAATTAAAAAGTAAGAGCCAGCGGAGGGAGGTGGAGACCGCGGCTCTTGCGGCGCTGAATAGATTTCTAGGAGAGGAGACGGCTCAGGATAAGCTCTACGGGGGGGATCCAGTGACAGGAAACATCGGTTGTTAATGTGCAAAAATAAAACAGCAGCCTCGAGGAAGGTAACCTGAAGGTGTGTGTGTGTGTGTGTGTGTGTCATCATCATGTGTTCACGGCGGTTTGAGCTCCACCGCACCGACTTCTGGTGAAACCTTGTTGCTTGGCAGGTTTTCCGTACCTCGGATTCACAGGGCCGCTGGTATCTCAGGGCTGATTCCCCAAACCAAGCAGACGGGGCATCGGATCTCCCCCCCTGGTGTTGGGTGTCAGTGGACGGGACAAAGTGATGCTTGTTGCTAATCCGCTGCGGCCTGACGTATTGATGTCAGTCCCACACGGATCACAGCAGTCGACGGGTCAGCGGCTCCTCGCAGGCCCTCGTCCTGTGCTGCTGGAGGATTCTCCCGCGCCGCCGGCCTCACGCTCTCACTCTTGGAATAGACTTTTGTCAATTCGCATTTCCAAACGAATAATTTGCTCTCAGTTATCGAGCTTCCTCGACAAAGAAGCAGCGCGAGAAAACAACAAATGCGCACACGACAGGATCCGCCGGCGTGTGAGCGCCCGACCCGAGGCACAGAGGGCTGATTGAGAAGCTTCACGTGACGAACGGCGTGACGAGATCAGCAGGACGAGGGGCCGGCCGGGCCTCCTGCAGCGCCGCTCGTAAATACACCGGATTCATGTCCGGTACACTTCAAAGCGTCTCTCAGAGATCCGTGTTCCTCTCTGCACATCACGGCAGCTCAGCAACACTCCAGGTGAAAGATGGCGCTTCAGCTTGTTTGCTGATATTGTGTATCAAAAATATATATATATATATATATATATATATATATATATATATATATCACGACTTCCTGTTACAATAGGGGAGTTTATTCGCAGGGAGGAGAGCTGAAGGCGCTAAATGCATTGGAAATAAATGCCTCCTTGTTGGATTACGTCGCACTTTAAGCCTCCTGGTTCAAATCCAATCCGTGACCCTTCGCTGTATGTGGTAACCCCCCCCACCCCCACCCCCCCAGCCTCTCCATCTAATGTGAGCAAAAATGGGCAAAAAGTGAGATGTGAAAGTCACCCTGGAGCTCCGGGTAGAAAGATGCTGACTGCTGTTCAGTAAATTACAGGCAGAGGAAGCGAGCAGGTCAGACGGCGCCCGCCTGGATTCCCTCCCCCGGCTTAATAAATCCCTCTCCATCCATATGCATCCACTGAGTGAATGTGTTGCCCTTGACTGACTGACTGACTGACTGATTTGAGCGGATATTACAGATGCGTCTCCGCGGTCCGTCGCCGGCGTACGGACACGTTGAAGCGCTGCTGATGATCCCTTCAGTGAGGACGTCCTTGACAGCAGAAGACCTGGAGACGCCTTGTTTTATTATTTTTCTTTTATTTACTGGATATTGTTTTGTGTCCTAATCCGTTTTCATGTATTTCCCTGCAGCCTGTGGATGTTTACACGATCATCACGTGTAGACACGGAGCGAGGTTGACATTCTGCTTGATTGCATATTAGCGACGTGAGAGAGAGAGACGTGGTCCCTTTGTGAGCGTCACTTTGTTCTTTCTTTACAGAAAGAAGGAAGTTTGTTGATAAGAAATAATTGGTATCCAATTTAGAAGAAACGCGATTTTGAAGAAACACGATTCATTGTTCTTCAAGATGATGCCCGAGGGCTTAAAAAGCACATCTTGGCAGCTCTTTGCAGATTAGTAGCTGCACAACAGCAATAGTGTCTCTGCAAATGTGAAACGTACTCTTTCATTCCTTCAGTTAAATGAAAGTGGGCTGTTTTGTTCTCACATTCTGTACCTGAAGCCCACATCATAAGGCAGAGCAATGTAAAAAACAGTACCAGGAATAATAAGTGGAAATTGAAAATAAAATGTGCATCTCTGCTTGTAAGGTAGAAAACACTGAAGCCTCATTACAGATCCATTTGGTGGTTATAGACACCTTTTAGTCAGTAGGGTTCATCCTCTGGGAACCACGAGTGTCTACAAACTGGGCCAATCCATCAACCTTCCGACGGATCTCCGAGGCCAAGTGCAAACTTTGAGCGCCTGGTGACGGCAGAGGAAATGTCAGCGGATCCCCACCGTTGGTTCCCTGGAAACCACGAAGGTCTAAATGACAGTTGGTGACCAAAGTGTTGATCCGACAAACCACCATTCTGCTCGCGTGCAGGGCTGCAAAACCATTCAAAGGAAAAAAAGAGGACGCAGTTCCATCGAGTTACAATCTGCACATACGTTCATTTCCTCCGTCGCGCTCGTACCAGCAACCGGAAAACACAAAGGGACCAAAACAAACCCGAGGAAGGCTCCTCAGATGACCAAACACCAGGGGAGAGGTAGTGGGGGGAAGGACGCGTGGCGATACGGCTCCTCTGGGTCATCGCTCAAGACGTCTTAAAAGCCCAGACTGTCTGTGGCTATAATAAGGTGTTAGTGAGGAGTTCTGCTGACCTGCTCTGCCTCTGATATCAGACCGGGAGGAGGATTCTCCACCGGGGGGTTATTTTTACGTCTGGCAGGAAGGTGCACGCTATACTTTCCCAGGTGTGCGTCTCGTTTTGGCTTCCATGCGTTCAAACGGAGAGGGAGAGAAAAAGACCAGCTCTGTGTAAATGAGTGTTTGTGGTCCATGCAGGAGTGTGTGTGTGTGTGTGTGTGTGTGTGTACCTGGGTCACTAGGTGCAGGGGTCGGCGTGTTCTGGGGCAGCTGCGTCCAACCAGAGGACCTTGCTGTGTTTGTCCTGCTGGCTGCAGTGACCCTATAATTAGAGTTTGGGCAGTGAAGGATCAGGATGGATCAGTGTCCCTGTTTGGATCATTTCGGAACCAGTCTGTTTATTTTAGGCTGCGGCGACCGCCGAGCCTCCGCAGCGTGAAGCCTCGCTGGTCCCGATATAGCGGCGACCCTCGGCCCCCTCGGCCCCCTCGGCCCCCTCCCTGGTCCTAAACAAATAACAGCCCCGCGTGGTCCGTTTGTTTGTTGACTTTGGCTGCGATGGCCTGAGGCGCTCCCCGACCTTTGAGGCCGAGCTGCATCTCCAGGAGGGAATAAAACAGATCACACAAAGAAACACCTGGAAAACAAGAGATATGAGGCGTTTTGAAGAAACGATGACGATAAAACAATCACCTTTGGGCCGAGTCAGACACATTCATTCATCAGGCTTTAGGATGAATTACATTTTATGATGAAGCTGATTATATGGACCGTTATGGAATATCAGATACCGCTGAACCGGCAACACAAACTGGATTAACGCTTAGGCTGAAAATAGTTTGGTTTGAATGGTCTCTCAGTCCGTTTCCAGCTGGCGGCGTCTCTCCTCCACGAGGGAGCGGAGCCCTGAGCCACAGCACTTACACATTAATCAGTAACGCTAATAGCTAATAGCGGCAGCCCGACTTTCAGTCATTAACAGGCGGCGCGCTATCGCTGTTTTTAATGTGCAATGTTTCACTTTGAACTGTGCACCAATTCTACTCTGTTTAATCAACATGAACGATGATTCAAATTGATCCGTATTAGTGCAGTTCACTTTTTAGGATATGGTAGTTCTCTCAGTCCCTGCTAAACGGCTTCACTCTCTATTCTGTACCTGTCATACTTCATTTAATGCAAATATTTGAGTTAATCAGTGTAACCACAAATAGATAAATGAATCTTGTGGCTCCTTTTCGCTAAAAAACCATTTCCTTCCATATGACCTCTTTTACAGATACCATCACACCAAAATCAACACTTATATGAGCAGCCTTTATGGGTTTAGTGCACGCTGCCTCCTCCTGTATTAACACGCCTCCAAAAACACTGAGATCTCATGTTAATCCCGGAGACACGTTTGGGTTGCTAAATGCAGGAGGAGTGGAGGCGTCGCCCGGCACTAAATCTCAGCACTTGTGACGGCGCGGCGAAGATCGAGCTGAATGGAGACGGATCCCGAAGTCGTTAAGTCACAACGAGAGAAAAGGGGAGACGTGTCACCGCCTTGACTCAGGGCCAACAGCATCAGCAGCTCGTGCTTCCTCCCTGGTTTGTCTCCTCCTCTTCATCTTCTTCCCCTCTTTTCAAAAACAGTCCCATCTGTCGACCCGTCCCGTGGCTCCTCTCTGACTCCCTACGTCCTCGTTTCCTCTCCTCGCTCGAAGCACTTGATCCCTCCTTCTCTCCTCTTCGCCTCGCTGCCCCGCGTCCACAGAGCTCATCGCCGTCAGCCAGAGACACTCAAACCGGGTGCGTAAACATGAGGTTTGTGAGAGGTGGCGGGCTCTGCTTGGCAACGCCGCCCTGGCGTCTACGTGCTACGCGCCACGTGTGTGTGTGTGTGTGTGTGTGCGTGTGCGTGGGAGGACAGCCAGTCGCTGCGCCGCACTGAATGAGCCACTTGTATTTGTTTTTTCTGCTGGAGGTACACGTCTTGCTTCAGACCGGCCTGGAACCACAAATCCTCCACAAAGCCACAAAAGGGGTTTTGATGGCTGAAGTGTATTTTGAGGATATTCTTTCAGTGAGTTGTTGTGCTTCCGGGTCACAGAGTGCACAAAGACACTTGTAATCAAAATGTCATGCTGTAGCTGCTTTACGCATGTGTTGTGACTGTGTAGACTAAATCACGTCTTCCGTTCTGCACTAAAGCACAATGGTTTGTTGAGTTTAGTTCACCATCCCGACACACTCAAAGTAACAAAATGCAGATTTAAACTGGGAACCTTTAAAGCTGCATTCTATCTAACGGCCATCAGGGGGCGACTCCTCGTTTTGTATTGAAGTCTATGAAGTTTTTGGTCCTGCACAATCGTTTCAGTTCGTCTTCAACACAGAATGACGTTCATTAGTAAAATGATGTTCTACCGTTTGATTGACAGGCCGGTTGTACTGTGCTCCTCACTTCTGGTTGCGCTGTATAATCCCAGTTCCGAAAGGCGTAATATAAATACAAATACGCTCAAATGTTAAAGTCGGGTGTGTTCAGCAAACACACGCCGAGCGGAAAAAGGGCGACGTTAATGCGAAAGACACAGGTTGCTATTGTGACGCCATCCGAGCGTTAGATGCCCATCTAGATACGCGCCGATCAGAAGGTCAAAGCGCTGTTCTGACATTCTCGGCCCCTCCGGAGCCCCCCCCCCACCCCCCCCTCCCACCCCGGGGTGCAGAAATGTTATTGTAACGAGATGATAGCCGGGCGAAGAGAGGCGTGCGTCCCGAAACAGAGTTCCCGTGAAATCTGTAGAGGCTCGACCTTTCAGCCTCAACGCGCCCCCCCTCCCCCCCCCCTCCCTCCCACCCGAGGGGGAAGAAGAAGAGGCGCCTGTGCTGTTTTCCTCCACTCGAGCCGCATCGAACGGGAGTGTGGGAGGAGGGAGGGCGGCTCTTTCTCCCCCACTTTACTTATCGAACATCGAAGAAAATGCGATAAAGTCTGAAGCTCCTCCATTTTTCTTCTATCTCGTACAGAAAGTGTGTTCAGGGTCTGGGCCGCGTTCCAAGGTGCTCCCCGGGACGGCGTTACACGAGCCTTCACGTCTGCATCGTGCATCCACACTTTGACTGTATTCCGCGACAGCTGCTGCGGAATGAAGGCATTTTATCTTATGATCAGCTGGTTCCATCCTTGTATCATCACCTCATAAACCACATCAGACCGGCAGCAGCAGCACTGACTGCAAAGCACATGCAAGACCTCGACTTTCTCTTTTCTTTCTTTGTGCCATTTAAAGGACATATTGATTGAGCTTTACACTAAACCGGTCTGTTCTTATTTCCCTGGGGGCTGCAGGGACTAAAGACCCTCGTGCTTATTGAACAGATCAACATTTAACACATGACACAGAGGACACGTCTGCCGGCTTCTAGAGGACCATCTTGTCCTTCCGTCCACTTTAAACCGTGAGGCTGACATGTTGACACGCTTTGAAATGACATTAAGTGAAGCTGTGAGCGGAGCCAGATGAGCCTCCACCACAGAGCCGAGTGCAGAAATACGAATCAGCGTGATGATGCTTTTATTCTGGCATCGGAACGCCGACGCGATCAGGCGGTGATTTTGACACAGAAAAAAACATTTTGCCCAGATTAGCGTGCGTCAAAGTAGCTCAGCTGATTCCCCGTTGGCTTTGTTGGGCCCTGAAAGCACCTCGATACCTGCGGCTGATTTCTCAGGCCTCCCGCTGCATCTCGTTTCCTCCCACCGACGGGAAGCAGGCGGACAGAGGAGGGTCAGCGTGGCCGCTCTCAATCCCACGGCGGATGTGTAACGTCGCTCCTTTGAGCGCCGCGGCCCTGAAAAGCCTCCAAAGCGAGCGATCACAATCGAGACACTGATGCCTTCCGTCGCTATCGGCCATTTGGTCTGCTTTGAGTTAAAAAAAACAACAGGGGAAAAGGATGCAGGGTGTCTGAACAGATCGCCGGCGGACGGGAGGGGAAAAGTAAATTGGATTAGTAGTCTCCAATCATTCAATCACACCATCGATCCCCAGCCAGAGGCTCGCTGCAGGAAAGTGGGATTGATTGAGAAAATGGGACCAACAGAACTGATTTAATTGACGCATCCAATCGCTTCCGAGCCGGCGAACTCTGCTCACATGGACACAGAGGACGTGTGAAGCGAGATGAAACAGCAGCTTTACTCTCTCGCCCTCGTTTGACCTCAAAGCAAATCGTGTTTCCATGAATCTCAGGAAAATAACCACAAACACAATAAATACCGATCAATATGTGACGGAAGAGCGCGATGGTGCACATGGATATCGGGGATTGTGACATCACACTTGTCCACATCTGTTGCCACCTGCCGGCTGCGTCGGTATCACTGGAGCCATGCGACTAATCTGAAAACTAACAAATGTCTGGGATGAAATGTGGATTCGTGGGAGTTGAAAGCGGCGCCTTTATGTTCGGATTAGAATCATTATAATTATTTCTTAAATGGAGCAACTTCCTTTGCTACTTTTTCAGGTAGTTACGGTTGCTTGAGTAACAAAGGTCACAAGATGAGTAATAATAGAGTTTTTTTGAGAGGCGGCGATCGAGACCACGTGCAGGTGTGATCCTCTGTGTGCAACAATGTGGCAACAAACGGCTTCTGCTCTGAACTGGTTCACTGGGTTCAGTTGGTCGACTACAGCAGATTAAACACCTCAACGTATTCGACGTGTTTAAGTCTGAAAGCTGCTCATCAACCGTCACACATTCACTAGTGAGCTATTTATTATCTAAAACATGATGACGTGTGTGTGATACTTACACCACCACCTCTAAACAAGTCAGACATCACACTTGTTGGAGACTTTAAGGTCTTGTTTTTGTCTGAATATTTTCCAGCAGGATATTCGGGTTAAAATATAAACGTTCGGCTGAATCTGTGGAAAATCCATCCTGCGGTTCTACTCTCGGTGGATTATTGATCCTCGGACAGAACGGAGCCCACGGGGCTGATGAGCTTTACTGAATTAATTCAAATGTCAACAAATTCCACCTCAACTTGAGGACTGATCGCTCAATTTATCGTCTGAATTTGCCAAACATCTGTTTGCAAATTGCAAGACCTGCAGCAACAGATGTTTCCATCCAAACGGACGGGCGGCGCGTCAAACCTGTGGCGTCTGTTCCTCGGCAGAGAGGCGCGTGGAGACGCCGATAACGCGCATGAGATGTCACCGTCGTTACAGCGACGGGGCGTCTGAAAGCCTCCGTGGTCCTCTTGTCTGTTCAGCGGCAGAACCAAACCTTTTGATGTCGCGGTGGTTTGTTTGTCCGGGGGACGAAAGGTCAAAGTCCCGGGTCACGTGACCCCCCTCGGTTCAGTCAAGAGGTCCAAAAAGGTTCTGCCTGCCGCCAGCTGCTCGCTCTCCTCCTTGAGAACAACGGCAGAAGAAAGAAGACCCTCTGGGGCGGAAAGAGGGATTCGTTGAAATGGAGACGGGTTTCCGAGGTGAGAAGAACCTTAAGCCCGAAAGAGACGCAGAACCGAGAAGAGAATTAATCCGACCTTTGATGTTTCTCCATCTCCACGGTTACCATGGAGAGAATCACTTCCTGCGGCTTCGGCACGTCGCCGTGACCGAGAGAAAGGACGCTGATTTCAAATGGGCCCCTCGAGGGCAACTCATCAGACACTTGATGTCCACAGCTCCCGGACATGTCCCCGGCGTGCGTCTCAATTACGGTGCTGTGGGTTTCTCGTGTGTCAGTGGTGCCATCCTCCGTTTAACAGGTCGGGGACGGCAGCAGCACGTCCCGGACGAAAGGACGCACCTGGTTCAGAGACGGCTCCGTTTAAGAAAGCTTGCTCTTTTTACTGTCTGAAAAGGGACATTTTCTTTTCATCTTTTCATGACAATACGTCAACAATTTCAGATGCAACGCTGATCAGAGAAATGAAGGATGTGCTCAGCGTCCGTGGCCACGGTGACGTAGATGCATTATTATACACGTAGATACGTACGGAGACCCTTGTTAGGAGACGCCACCGCAGGACAAAGACCTGGAGGACAAAGACCTGATCAGCCTCCAGAGGAGGAATTAACACTCTTGATTATTGGCATCGAGCTGCACCTCTTCAGCGACGTCGGGGGACACGTGTCCCCTCAGAGTGTCCCTCGACCCCACGTCCAACGTCACTGTACCGGACACACACCGTCTCATTCATCTCTGCTCTGTAGCGTGTGAGCATCACACACACACACACACACACACACACACACACACACACACACACACACACACACACACACACACACACACACACACACACACACACACACACACACACACACACACACACACAGGCTGGAGACCTGTCGGAGGGAATTGTGGCCCCAGTGAGCTGAGTGACGTGAGACGGAGGCAGAGACGGACGCAGCAGGCGACACTTTATTGTGCGTTTGATGTCGTTGGACCCGAATTAACCCCAAGAACTAAAGTCTGTTTTAACACAAGGCTGTTGTGTTATTTTACTGAAAGCACCTTGATCGTCTCTGTTTAAAACACTAATTCGTCGTTTGCTTTAAATGCATAGATTTGACACAGTTTACGGTTTAATTCATTAATCCTCATTTCACTGAATACTGAAGATAAATTAATGTGACAGATGATAATTTGTATTACTTTACATGGCCGGGGCATTTCATCAGTGCTGTTGTTTAATCCCACAGAGGCAGAGCGGCCGCTGGTCTCCGGGTCACGCGTCCGTCGGCTGGACAGGACGCGTGATGGTCTCGGTGGGTTTAAAGCAGGAGCTGCTGGGAACAGAACCACACACACACACACACACACACACACACAGGTAAACCCACACGGAGGCACGCATGCAATCATGCAGACAGACAGACAGAAGGCGGAGGACGGGGGGGGGGGCAGGTTGGCTCCCCGCTCAGGCAGCCAATGTCCCCGAGCAGCTCCAGATGTTGCCGCTCCACTGAGCAGCGTAATGACGGCTCTTCTCCTTCACCTGGGCCGGTCCGAGTGGAAACCCCCCCCCCCCCGTGTGCCTCCCCGGCTTCAATTCACCAGCAGAATCCACTCGAGGGGGGGGGGGGGGCGTTTTGGGGGGGCTGCTTTGGATTGTTGGAAGTTAACGGTCACGTTGGGTTCTTCTGTTGGAGCAGCAGCGTGTGACGCTTCTGTCCTCGCTTCGCTCCACGGGGGCCTCACGGCCATCTCCAGCTCGCCGTCGCTACGGCAACCCTGGTCAAACCGGCTCAAAAAGGTGTGAATTTGGGGCTGCGGATTCTGCACCTTGTGTCGGTCAGTCGGTGACCCTCGGGCCCCTGAGGGAGCTGCTTCGTGGGGCAGTTAGCTGCCGGGTCACAACGAGTCGAGCCGTTTGCTTCCCTCCCTCATGGAAATCTGTGCGTTGGACTCGCTGTGTGTTTGCTCACATGGTGTGTTTCTCTAAAAGGAAGCCAGTGGAAAAACCAAGGAGCTGTGAAATGAATCAATTAGGCTGCAACAGGCAGGTGAACGCCACTTTTTCTTTGCCTTGTTTAAATAAAATCGCCGGAAGGCTTTTATTTTTCATTTTCCAGATTGCATTGTGGCCGTTTTAAATGACAGTAGTTTGCAGGATAGTGTGTGTGTGTGTGTGTGTGTGTGTGTTTTCTTCCTTTGACTCAAACTTTTAATGCACTATTCATTAATGTGCTTCTTCAGCAGATAGTGCGGAGACGATAACCTCAGTCACTCGCTGCTACGCTTCCTCTCCTTTTGGGAGGGAACCGAAAAAGACAAGAAAGCAATTATACCTCCACACGGGTTCCCAGGTGCCCCCCCCACCCCTCCCCCCCCCAGGCGGATGACAAAGGAGGAAGAGGAGCTGATGGCGGCGGGCGAGGAGGAACCAGATCACGCTCCATTTGAGCTCATGGTTTGGTGGAGGAGCGCAAACTGTTTTTGGGGCTTTTAGCTTTTAGCTGAAATCAGAGCTAATGGACGCCGTCGCTTTACTGCGACACTCCTGAGACCTTTTCTGCTGTAACCGAGACCCTGCAGCCGAGGACCCACAAATAGAGCAAAGGAACTGGAAATGAACATGCTTTTCCCGTCAGCGACCCCGTGTGCGTGCGTGTGTGTGTGTGTGTGTGTCATCGTGACACACTGCAGGTGAGCTGCCGGTGAATCCGTGTATCTCCACAACGGTCAGATGTTTGTATCCACCTTTGCAAGCAGAAGCTTCAAGCAGAGCGGCTGTAGCCACGTAGCATCTCTGTAGTGGGAATCAGGCTCGGGGTCTTTGCAGGTCACATGATGTCATCGTAGTTTCCCCTCGTTCCCCGTCGGGGGTCCGAGGCTCGCCGTCTGCTTCCCGCTCTGCTCCTCGCAGGACGTGACGAATCCTTCGGCAGAGTCGAGGCCTCCAGGGAACACGACTCGTGTCCCGGCTGCTTCTCCCCGTTTGAACATGACGCAAGGGGGAAGCGTGAAGAATGGCGACGCCGTTGCTTGTGAAGCAGATGAACCTGTGATTGTGTGATTTTTTACTTTTAACAGACGCGTGTCGTCTGTCACCACGTTGGATCACTGATCACAGCCGACGGGCTTGTTGCCCGGAGACGCGAAGACGACTGTGGACGCTTCTCGTCTCTGGAAGCAGCGATACGCGTGCGACTCTCCGCGCGTGTGTGTGTGTGTGTGTGTGTGTGTGTGTGTGTCGCACACAAACACACAATGTGACTTTGTGGTGCTGATAATGAACAATGTGTTGTGATGCTGCACGGCCGCACCGACGAACACAAAGCGTTTATCCGACGGCAGCAGCGCGACGGAGGCGATACAGGATGTCACTGAGAGGGAGGAGGAGGAGGAGGAGGACGAGGAGGAGGAGGAGTGCCTTGCTCATGGAGAGGGTTTAGGGAAGCTGAAACAATGACTTTCTCTCTCTGGCTCTTCCACTCGTCGCTCTCCGTCCTTCTATCATCTTTCAATCTCAGTCTGAGTTTTTCTGATTGATACACTCATTCCACAAAGATTTCACGCTTGACGGATCCCAAATGGTTCTCCTCTCGTGACAAACAGATCGATTTTTATAGACTTGAAAGTTGCTGGTCTTGAAAATTGTTTGGGCGTCTTGAAGACGCCGTCTGGCTCCGCCCCCCCCCGAGTCGCGGCCTTCTTTGTGCTGCCGTGAAGCGATTATATGAAGTCGCTGATATCCAGCGGCGCCCAGATGTTTCCGCGCTCAAATGATTTCGAAAGGTGAAACACGAAACGTGTCGAAAGGGCCCAAACGGACACGGCGCGCCTCATCGGGAGGAGGGCCGGGTAAACGGCAGGGGGCGGAGCCTCTCGCGGCGTCACAAAGGTTCCTGCAGGAGACCCACCTGCTGGGACGCAGACACACTAAATACGACAAACAGTCATACGTGTGTGATTAAAAATGTCTCCACCCGCAGTGATGTTCTTCACAGCGGATCTTCACCGTGATCTCAGGGTCCACAGAGCGGTGAGCTCGTGCTCCTGATGATGGAACGCAGTTCACAGACGTCTCTCCACCTTCAGACTGCACACAAGGAAGGAAGCCTCGGTTTGTATGATGATTGAATACGCACATGCATAACGTTATACAATAGTTAGAATGTTAAGGTGTCTCATCTCTGAACCCGTCTCCTCTTCACGCCTTTGGTCTCATCCGCATCTAAACTTTAGCTATTTATTTCACATTTCATCTCAGGAGAAATACACAGAACTCACGAAGGAAGCGGAGACGACCGGCCGGCTAACCAGCGGAGCGAGGGAGGCGGCGGGAGCAGGTGGCCGTCTGCAGCCACCCGGGTCTGATCAGACCAGGTGATCAGACTGCAGGTGAGTCCGATTAATACACAACAGCTCCGCCGAGCGCCGAGCAGAAGGGGCCCATCACGGCGGGATTGTTGTCAGCTGGACACTCGCTCGTCCCGAAAGGCCTTTTGTCGGCGACCACGCCGCGTGTTTGAAGACGTTTCTGCGTCCGCGATGAGTTAGTGTGGCGAAGCATCAGCGTGCAGCGGCTGTTGCTGCCGAAGGGCAAAGACGACAACAACAAGTGTGTTTAATCTGATGCTCGATCTACATGAAGATAAGTTGGTCCATATTGTCGCCTTATAGGTCCCGTGGAAAAGATGGAGGAGCGAACTTCCCGCCCATTATATGATATTTACTCATGAGTCAGTGCATAAGATACACGGTCAGCAGCCGTCACGCTCCACGTGGCGTCGAACGCTCAGAAACCTCCGGAGAGAACCAAAGGAAGGTGTTGAAGGACGTAAACGGGTCCACTGAGCAGTCGGATCCTCACGGAAAGAAAAGGAAAGTGCAGGTTGTCAGACGACGATGAGATGATGAATGGAGCTTTTTTTCCGTTTTCTTCTGAAAGGAAAAGTAAACTATTTAGATAAAGGATTTGAAATACGAGCCTTGAATGACTCCCCCCCCCATCGGTACATGGATATCATCATTGTGCAGATGCAACTAATCTCCATTTCCAACGATTTCCTGTCCTGGTCGGTGGATAACAAGCCTTCCATTATCTCCTGAAACTCGAGAGCTCGACCATAAATGACAATTTGGTCGATCGATGCCGTAATTTCATACGAGGATTTGCAAATGGGGCCACAGAGGTGGAGTGTGTGGGGACACGGGGGACGGAGGCAGACGTCACCGGATCCGCCTGCACCTTCAGTTTGGAAAATGGACAACTTGTTTGTGACGTCGGTGTGGGGGGGGTCGAGGGGGGGGTGATTCCATTACACTTCTATTACAGCTGCAGTTAGTGTCTGTGTCACAGTCTATTAACTGGCTCGGACGTACAACAGGACATGAGCAGCAGAGACAGAGGACGGGACCAGGTGGAGACACACACAGTAGCATGTCCTCTGTCCTCTGGGGGGCGTGGAGGAGGGAGGTGGGACAGCGGCGGGCCGGTGAAACGATGAAAGCACAAACTAAAGATCTGAGAGATCCCAATGAAACGGTTTAATTATTCTCACATTGGTGCGGATTCAAAACCACGGGAACAAAATGATTTCCTCCTCAAACATGAGACGAGGATGACGGAGGTGTGAAGATCAGTGTGTGTGTGTGTGTGTGTGTGTGTTTGACGACCAATTAGCGCTCGGCGTGCTTCATGTGAGCGCACAGGGATGCGGGGGTTTGCTCGTCGCCATGGCAACCCGGACACGTTCCAGCCGGAGAACTCAAGTCACTCCCACTGCCGCCCTAAAGGGGAGAAGTGGGGCCAAGATTTACTGCGACGCGACGCTAAACGCGATGAGACGCGTGGCGGCGAAAGGAGCCGATCGGCGGCCACGTGACCCGCCGCGAGGAGGCTTTTAGGCCTCTCCATCTCTCGCCACTTATGAGCGCTGATCAATACGGAGCGGAGCGCCTCCATGAAATATGGTGCACATCGAAAAGAGCCCCCCCCCCCCAACAGATACCACTCTTCAGATTGGGCCTAATACACAACAATAAAGCCACAGGGCTCAGAGGCTAATGCCCCGTTAGAGGCGTTTTATTTTACCCCCCCAGGAAGCTTAATCAAAAGCTAATTGTGCTTAAAAACAATGAAATAACTGACGGGACGGCGGAGCCTCTCGGCGAGACCAACCCAGCAAAGATTGCGCTGTCACTTACCTGGTAATGAAGACAAGTTTGCAGCCCCCCCGTGGGCCCTTTTTAATCCATATTAATTCTCTGTCAGCCCTCGTTATGGACGTTATTAAACTGCATCCGGGAGCAAAAGGAGGCTCTTGACCCGAGCAGGACTTGGAATAAATCCCCGTATCGTTTTGGCGATGGAGAGAACGCACGTGAGGAGGATTTAAAAGTGGTGGAACAGTCGTACCGACGTGGAGGGACAACAAACCTCTTCACAATATTACATTATTGTCATTATCATCTTCAGGTTGGACCTTTTTATTTCATCAACACTGCAGCAGCACGCGATGGAATAAAACGGTTTAAAAGGGGCCAAACGATGACGAAATGAATTGTAGGTTTTACACAAGTCGTCGTTCTTCACATCATTTATTTCCCATTTGCTCGGCTCCTCTGTCCGCTATTAAAAGGAATTAAATCTCTCACTGTTCCATCACGGGGATTTATTTTAAGAAAGCCTGATTGTTGATGTCGTTTGGGAGAAGCTGGTGGATGACGTCACAACACTCCTCAGCGATTGGCTAATGAGGCCCGAAACGCCACATTCCGCTCGATTTAACCAGGCGGTTAAATGTGCACGTCGCAAAGCAAAGAACAAGATATGATGTTAAAAAGCACCAAGTCTCACTGGGAAACGACTGATGTTTCATTCGTAGATCCTCTCGCGCAGGATCATCAGACGAGACAACGAGCATCGCAATGAGCACGGCGGCTCGGCGAATACGAGACCCGCTGACAATCGCTTCTTCTCCAGACGCACGTTCGTGGTGAAGCTCGGCTGTGATAATCGGAACGATGGGAACCGGCCACGTGCAGAGACAAATAGCATGTGCAAAACTCAAGGCACTAAATCTTTATGCTAAGCTAAGCTACGCTAAAAAGCTGTCGTGAGAAAATACTTCCAAATGTGCAAAATATTCTGGAATTTCACAAGTCTTTACATTTGTTACACATTTTTTCTTTGTCCTTTTCACTGTTCATGTCACGTTTTGTGACATGAACACTTCCCAAGTGTTTGGGAAGAAGAATCAAACGGACATCAAAAGACTTCTAACGTGATGTTATTGATTGATTGATGATATTATCCTACTGAACGCGTGTTCTTCTTCCTTCCTTCTTGCAGTTGCAGTTCCTTGTTTCCTCGTCTCCGCCCACCTTTCTGAAAGACAATCAGCGGGCGCTCGCCCGTCCGGCGGCGGCAGCGGCGGTGTGAACCGCCGCGTTGACCCCGCGGCCGGGGGACAGGTGGGTGGGCAGCAATCAGGCCTCTGATTAGTCCTTTAACTCACCAGTGACCCCGTTGACCCGCAACAGGAAGGATGTGCTGTTTTCTAATGGAAATCATGGAGCAGATGTGCAGGTGGCGTGTGCGTGCACACGGGCCACCAGGACACACACACACACACACACACATATAACCTGCACCAGTGTGTGAGCGTGCATGAGAACAGTTAGCTGCTAGAAGGCCACACTGATTATACTGTTCATTTCTTCAACAGTCGGTGGATTATTTGAATGTTCTCAGCTAATTAAAATATTAAAGATAAGACCAACGTTCCCCAACGGCTGAGAATGACACTGTGCGACCAGAATGAGTCACAAAAGCTGGATGGCAGATGTGTGTTGCACAGATGATCATCTGATGATCAGAGTGTGCCTGTGTGCGTCTGAGCCGCGACCTCCACCCACTGACGTAGATCTCCGGCTGCAGCGCTGAGCCGGGGAGTTGCGCCGACTAACCGCGAGCATCCTGAATTATATATCGGCAGATAATTCAGAGTGACTGTCAGCGCGTCATGAATCCAGAAGTGCCTCTGATGTGGAGCAAGGTGACCCCGGCGCTGTTCTTAATCATCAGCTGGTCCGGATGAGGTTGAGAGTGGAAATTGGTTTGGCTGCGTGCTGAATCTATTACCCCCCCACCCCCCCCCCCCGTCTTTGTTTCTCATCTCGGTTAAACAGCATTTTACATCTCGCTCGCTCTCCTCGTCCGGCCGTCTCCTCTTTGTCATTCATTCTTTCCTCTGTGATGTAAAAACTGCCTCAGCATATTGATAATGGGATTTATTCGAATAGGTTCCTCAAAGCAAAGGACACACGCGGCGCTCGTGTCCGTCCGTCCTCCCTCGGGTCAAAGAGCAGACTCTTCCTTTTCTCTCCGCTTTTACCAACTGAAGACGGCCTTCTGCATCCATTCACCCCCCCCCCCCCGGAGACGCAGCACGCCGCTTCTTTTCTCCAACAGAGACCTTTTGTTGCGGCTCACAGCTTCAGCCGTGAGAGGACGGAGCGCCGGAGGAAGCAGGCGGCGGCGGCGGCGGCGGCAGAGAGAGAACGGGTGCACATCCATGTGGAGTGATAATGTACGACGTACCATCCAGCATCCCCGTGTTCCTCACACGCATCAGCTGTTTAGGAAACAATAAACAGACATTTAAAAGATGCAATCAAGCAGATGAACAGATTATAGTGTGCGCGGGAAATCTAAATATTTACAGTAGACTGAATTAAACATTGATTTTACAAACGTTCCCAGTTGTGGGCGTGTCCATTTATTCACACTGATGAGGACGTTTCATCAAGAAGAAACGAGGTGAAGCACGTCGCTCTCTCCGATGGATCCGCCAATCAAGCAAAGAAAAGGCCCAGGTGGCGTTTTCACAAACCGCCAGAAGATCAGGAAACGTAGAAGAAGCAACAAGGAACGTTGTCACATTAAAGCTTCTCACACAACCAACGCATTTCTTCTTCTTCTTCTTCTTCTCCAGTTTGTTTTTCCACCACGAAGTCCGAGGCGCCGTCTCTCCCCGAGACGAGCGGTTTGTATAGAACTCCACCGCCATTTAAAACCTCCACCTTTACTGCCGTTCATCCAGTGGAAACGGTGCACGAGGTGCTTTTGCATCACTGGGTCGGGGGGGGGGGGGGGGACGGGGAGGGTCCACGATGGCTCACTGTGAGACGCACAGCAGCCCGGCCCCCCCTCCGCCACCGGTATCCACGGCGACGGAGGCCCGTTGTGATCATTTCCCGTTTCCCACGAGGACCCTTAAGAAACACGCAACGAGGGAGGCGTCGCCACCGCCGCCATCTGTCGCACCATTTACCGATCGACCAACTCCTTCTGCGGCGCAATGAGCGCCAGATCAATCGCATGACTCACTGCGGCCAATTAGACATTCAGCAAGATGAAAAGAGAAGATTTGACGGCGGTCACCCACGGAGAAGCACAAGCGCCGCTAAATGTGAGCAGTGAATCCATCGGCGGCTCACACAACACGAGCCGAGCGGGGGGGGGCTGAAGGTCGCAGGAAGGTCGCCCACTTCTTCCCTCGACACCCGGCCTGTTTGGAAGATACAGCTCTCCTCCTGGACGCCATCGCAGCGCACAGCGGTGATGACTGCAGGATGTCAACCCGCTCGTCACCGGTTGGGATCACGCACAATCACACGCGTGTGTGAGTGTGAGTGGACACGGCTGATCTGTTTTACGTCAGGTGACGTCACACCTGCTGCTCAACACCGAGCCTCGGTGTCATCGAGCAGCCGACACGCTCACGGGAGCCGAAGGTCGAGGAGGGAGAAGCACCTCAAATAAAAAAACGCACTTTAAGAGGTCGAACGAAAAGGTTAAATGGCCGCGGGGGCCGAACGTCAGAGCGCACGGTGTTTATCATTCACGGCATCTGTCACAGTGCAGGGGGCGGAGGGGGGGGGGGGGTCCGGTGCCCGGGGGGGTCCGGGGCTTCAATCCGGGCTAATTACAGCCCCGCTGTGAAGGAACACTGTCCTCTGGAACCGGCGGGAGCCCAGAACCAATCAGCGCGCTAGCTGCAGACGCTCTCCGCCGGGACGAAGCAGGACGCCGGGGGCTCCGTCCACTGCAGATGAGACACGGGTTCAAAACGTCTGAATGCATTCACTGCATTCCAACGCCGAAAGTCGTGGAGAAAATGCAGAATTGATAGTTGAGTTTCTTTTGCCGCGCACGAGCCTCCAAGCTGAGGACTTTTTTTTTTTTTAAGTCACTCACAGACAAGACGGGGCGACGTGCAACAAAAGTGTATTTGTGTTTCCATGCTTCAATTGGCTAATGCTAACGTACAGTTAGCATTAGAGTACTATAGTAGTACTTTAGCAATGCTACCTTTAGCTACAGGTTGCTGAACACCTTTCCATCGTCAACTTGGACCTGCACATCTGTAACGAACACATTCCTTCTCCCCATTGGCTTTCTTTACCTGGTGATGCGTTCAAATACCACTCCAGCTTCCAAATCCCATCACAGGTGAAATGTGCACCACAAGGCGCACAAGCCGTCAACCGGGGGGGAAAATGAGCAGGAATCCATCTGCGCCCGTCTAAGATCACGCTGCCATCTATTCGCTCATCCTCCAGAAGGCATCAGCAAACCAAATTAAAAGTCCTATCTTTGAGCTCCAGGCTTCCCGGTGTTGTTTTCAATCAGGGATTATCAGCGCTGCGTCGCTGTGTTTCTCAGCGCTGAGGCTGCATAACGGGCTGCAGCGATGCAGTGAGGACGAGGGGAAATATCAATTGCATAGTTATTCATGCCTCACATCGGGGCTTATCTGGTCTGCCGAGGCGCTCGTTTCCTCTCTGACGCCATCAGACAACAACATCTGCATTCAGGGCAAACATCTGCAAACAGAAACACAAACATTTCTTCCTTCGTGTTTTACAATCTGCGATGCTTCTGATGTGCTTTCGTTCACAGGTGAGAGCACCTGCGTGCTGCGGCGTTCGGGGGGGGGGGAGACCAGCGTGAAATATCGCACATTAGAGACCAACTCGGTTCATCACGCCAACGTCACACCTTCCTTTTCGTTCCAGTGTTTTGAGGAGTAGTTTACATTCTAATTCAACCCACAGACGACATGTAGATGAAACACCTTCGACTGCCTTGCTTCTGTGTTTAGACTCGTGGCTGTTTAGTCTCCGCTGACCTTTGAGGGAAACATCTCGGGCGGAGTTCTTGCTGTTTGTGCGATCAGAAATACCTGGTAACCATGGTAACTTTATTAAGGCCTTTTATAAATTGAGCTTGGATAAATAAATAGAGAAGATGTTGCGAGTGCAGAAATGCGGACGTCCATCTGTAAATTTAGACAGTTTGGACTTAATGACTTAACTTGACGTTGAAGCATTTCTAAGCCGCAGGATGACGCCGCTAACGACCACGTCGTCAGAGAGCAGCATCGGGCGGCGACAGTGAGGCGGCGGCGCTGCAGGCCGCTGCTGACGCTTAATAGAACGGATGGAACTAGTGGAACTTCTTATTATGGTCCCACATCTTCCGCTAAATGTGGTACAGACCCCATTTCCCCTGGTATGCGTCTCTCCATCCATCCACCTTCAGTCGTTAAAGGAGATCAGTGCTCAGATCGAACATCGTTTCCTGGGGAGGGAAAAGTAACGCAGGGCATCACCTTCTCTTTCACTCCAGATGTGGTTCCGAACCACCAGGAGGAGTAAATCCAACACGCTTCGCTCTCCGAAGTCGAATGCTCGATGATTTCCTCCGATCCATTACCCAGCATGCCGATGGGTGGTGTTTGGTAGACGGGCTTTTGTTTTGACTTCCTGTCGCGCGGCGCCGTCCAGCAGCAGAAACATCAGCTCGTTGCATCGGAACAGGAATGTGATGCTTTAGGACGATGACGCTCAAATCAAATCAAAGCAGGCAACAGTCGCCCCCCCCCCCCCCCTCTGCTTGCTCTCTCCCCCCTCCTCCCCCCTCCTTCGATCTCTGCCTTCCCCTGTGCCCCCCCCCCCCCTCCTCTGCTTGCTCTCTCCCCCCTCCTTCGATCTCTGCCTTCCCCTATGCCCCCCCCCCCCCCTTGTTGCTGTCAGAGCGCATTAGTCCGGAGCTAACGAGTGACTTAAATTAGGATCCCCCGCCGTGTCATCCAGGTGGGGGTAATGAGGTGGGGCGACATTCTCTCCCTCACTAAACCGGAGGAAGTTGATCCCGTCCGCTGTGGTGAAGTGGTGGGTTGGTGAAATGCTCTCGTGAAGCCTCCTCCCCATCGGCGGCTGACGGCGGCTGACGGCGGCTGATCCGTTGTCGACTCCGTGGCCCCTCAGACGGGCTGAATAGGTGGTCTCCCTCCACTGGAGGTGGAAATGAATCCGGCCTCAAATCCCTTCTCCCCCCTCAGCCTGTCTCCACATCTACCTATCTAGGCCATCTCAGTGTGGGCAGCTGTGTGTGTGTGTGTGTGTGTGTGTGTGTGTGTGTGTGTGTGTGTGTGTGTGTGTGTGTGTGTGTGTGTGTGTGTGTGTGTGTGTGCGCAGCCTCAACTTTCTCACGGAACGATCAATTGCAGTGAGACTTTTTATTGGACCCTGTTGGCTGTGATTCTTTGTCTTCCTGCTCTCCATCAGCGTCCACGACTCATCGGGGTCACACGAGGCCTCCGCGCGGGGACGAGTCTGAGAGACCGCTAACGGGGTTAGCGTGGTTAGCGTGGCTCCTCGCTGCCTCAGCGCAGTTCTCCTGGTGTTTGAGTCACAGTGGAGATGCGTCTGTCCGGTTGGTGGCCGTCACTCATGTCGACTCCTGCACAGCACTTGTATCACGTAGTAACAAACCCGCTGCAATCGTTTCTTTCATTTGTCAATAAAATGCTCATTAGCGACTTTCCTTATTGATTAATGAGGCTTCAAACGACACTCGCTTACTGCAAAGAAAGGACCAACAATTCTTGTCTAAAGGAGGTGGACGGATTTGGGGACGTAGTACAGAAGCATCTGTCCCCGTGCAGAGTGACGGATCTCTGCCATCACGAGCAGTTTGAAGATCTGAGTTGACAAAATAAATGTGACAAATTACATCAAAGTCAATCACAGAAAACAGGGCGAGGAAGCCGGAAGCCGATTGGACGGTTTCCCCGGTAGCACCTGGTGCTTTGTCTCCTGCGCTTCTCTTCTGACACAAAACTCCCCCGTGGTAAAGGGGTAACCGCCCCCCCCCCCCCCTCTTCTGCAATCCGCTGCCCACTCAAGCAGCTGTCAAGGTGAGGCGCTTGTACCTGGTGAGGCTCCAATGCCCTCGTCCAATTTCACTTTGGAGTGAAGCTGGGCTGAACACGCCAATCCTGATATTACCAAACAAATTAAATCACGCGGTTGGGCGCCGAGGAGTCGGAGACTGCTGAGGAGGTGGGGGTGGGGGGTGAGGGGGGGCAGAGAGGGAGGGGGAGGTGGGGTTGTCAGCCAGGGCCGAGCTCAAGGAGGGGAATGCTGATGCACACCGGCCATGTGCATGATGGGGGGGCAATTAACAGCATTATTAGAGATAACTACTAAGAAAGAAGCCCCCAAGAAAACCTCGGCAGGTTAAAGTGGTGTAACTGTAATTTCCAGAGAAGTGGTATGATAAGGAGTGATGTAATAAGGAGTGATGTGAAAATAAGGAGTGACATGGTGATAAGGAGTGCTATAATGTGGAGTGACATGTGTTACGGAGTGATATAATGAGGGGTGTGATAATAAGGAGTGACATGGTGATACAGAGTGATACGAGTGATATAATGAGGAGTGATATGATAATAAAGAGTGATGTGATAATGAGTGATATGGAGTGATATAATGAGGAGTGATATGGAGTTACGGAGGAATGAGGGATGTGACAATAAGGAGTGACATGGTGATATGGAGTGATATGATAATAAGGAGTGATATAATGAGTGATGTGATCATGAGGATATATTGAGGAGTGATATGGAGTTACGGAGTGATATGATGAGGGGTGTGATAATAAGGAGTGACATGGTGATATGGAGTGATGAGTGATGTGATAATAAGGAGTGATATAATGAGTGATGTGATAAGGAGTGATATATAATAAGGAGTGATATGAGTGATGTGATATAAGGAGTGATATAATGAGTGATGTGATAAGGAGTGATACATAATAAGGAGTGATATAATGAGTGATGTGATAATGAGGAGTGATATGAGGAGTGATATGATAATAAAGAGTGATGTGATAATGAGTGATATGGAGTGATATAATGAGGAGTGATATGGAGTTACGGAGGGATGAGGGATGTGATAATAAGGAGTGACATGGTGATATGGAGTGATATGAGTGATATGATAATAAGGAGTGATATAATGAGTGATGTGATAATGAGGATATAATGAGGAGTGATATGGAGTTACAGAGTGATATGATGAGGGGTGTGATAATAAGGAGTGACATGGTGATATGGAGTGATGAGTGATGTGATAATAAGGAGTGATATAATGAGTGATGTGATAAGGAGTGATATATAATAAGGAGTGATATGAGTGATGTGATAATAAGGAGTGATATAATGAGTGATGTGATAAGGAGTGATACATAATAAGGAGTGATATAATGAGCGATGTGATAATGAGGAGTGATATGGACTCCAGGATACGCTGCAGCCTGCTTGAGGACTAACGTTGGAAGAACGGCGCTCGGCTGAATGTTATTTTGAATAACAAGTGTAACCTACTTTTTCTTGCTGCTCTCAACAGCGATCGCCAGCGCTGAAAGGGATTCTGGGAAAGGTAGAAGCAGAGAAGACCGGCTGTGGGAAAATTGACGCACCATTAAGTTTATTCCAACACTTCATCACAGAATAACTGTGGATCAATGGATTGGGAATAAGACAATCAGGGGGATTCTCTTCAAATAAAACCGGTTCACTGACTTATTATTGCTGCCTTACTTTATACTTTCTTAGTATGACTTCTTCCAATTTATCACCTGGAGGTTTATCTTTTTAAAGTGAACCTGTGAGTAATTAGTGAAGTTTAAATTCTATAAAAGCTAATGGGGGAACAGTGAGCCAGATGTGTCAAGTGAAAGGATGTGAAACCACAAATGACTATTTGATGCTTTCTGGGGAAATGCAGTACAGATAAATGGTCTCGTGCCCGTCAGGTCTACGTTTGATCGTCTAGACTAGCAGAGCATTCGGTGACGTCATTCATGATCCCAGCTGATGGAGCATCACCGGATGAGGCGCATGCTGAACATACCTGCTGGTTAGCGTCCTCGCTGTGAGCATGTTAGCGTTTCCATCAGAACGTGCAGCCGTGACTCCTGAAGACCTCCTTGTTCGTCCATCACGGGGATCTGACCCTCCTTGACCTCCTCCTGCAGGAACACGCACCTCCAGGTAGACGCAGCACTTAATCGATGCCGAGAGGTTCTCAGCGAGCCGACCGCACAACAATCGATCCGTGAGGAGCTTTGATGCGCTAAATGCTGTTCGACACGAGGAATCATGTGTGAACAACACCGAGCTACACGCGTGATTAAAACAAAGCTCGATTTCAGCAGGAAACAGACTTTGACTTTTAATGAAGAACAATGAAAAGTGACCGAGTACAATTAAAGTAGTGAAATCAATCTTGATTCATGTAGTCCTTTTATTTACTGTTAAGGGAAATGTATGATCTTCTCTTCTAACGCTATGCTTATAATAATAATAATAATAATAATAAAAAAGCAGACTAGTGTAGTTTCCAAAATGTTGAACTACTCCTTTATGCTTGAAGTTGAAGCTGTTGAATGAGAATAACTGAAGTTGGTTTGTGATGTCATGGCTTCATAGTTTAAAATATAATGGAAATGTTTGTTTGTTTAGAACAAACTACTTCTGATCAAATGCTACTTAAGCGGAGTTTGAATGAATGAAAAGCAGTGAGATAAAGACAAAGCAGAAAGGTTCCATTTGCAGCCTGCGAGTTGTTGACTGCTGCTTCCTGCACTTCTGTGTGCGGATTGTGAAATTAAAATCACAAAGGCAGATTTTAGACACCGAACTGATGAGCTCAACTGGAAACGGCAGCAGACGTCCTAAAGGGACGAAACGACGCCGCTCCACACGAGACGCGCTGACAGATGCACTCAACCGCTGTTTGATTAATACGGGTTGCTTACATGAGGACACAAAGCCCCCCGACAACGACTGATACAATAAGACGCATCATTGGATGCAGGCTTTAAATGATAAATAATGAAGAGGGTTTTTGGTCCTTTTCACCTTTATTCTTTCACTGCAGCGCCGAGTCGGCCAATCGGAGAGGCCGACTCGGCGCTGCAGCCGAGAATAAACCAGACAGACATTTTGAAGGAGCTTCCCCTCCTCTGCTCCTCCCTTGAGCCATTTCCTCCTCCTTCCCCCCTCGGCGGGGGTGAGGATCACTGGAGGGGGAAGATTTCATCATCTGGTCCTGCCAGGATCTATTCCTGCTTTGGTGTGCCCCCCCCAACCCCCACCCCCACCGGAGCACATCAATCTCCTCGCCTCCTCTCACGCTACCGGAGGGGGACGTAGATGTGGTTAAGCCTTCGCTTCCACTTCACTCATATCAAGCAGCGAGAAAAGGAAGGAGGAGGTGGAGGTGTGTGTGGGGGGGGGGTCACAGGATGCCAAGAAAAGGCCCCAGAAGACAAGATATGACACATCATACGCTGTGTGAGTGTGTTTCAGCTAATCTGTCAGATCGGAAAAGGACACCTGAGGCGTGAGACGGGCGCCGGTCCCACGACCTCAAACACGTCCTTCAAAAGGACAAAGGCCGAGTCTCTGTTCACGGAGAAAGCGGCGTTTCCGGTCGGAGGCGTCGGTGGGTTTGTTCCAGGTTTGTTTCCTGCTCCGGTTCTTCAGCACCTCAAAACACCGCAGCCTGTTCAGGCGTTCACCCACTCACCCACCCACCCACTCACTCACCCACTCACCCAGTCACTCACCCACCCACTCACTCACCCACTCACTCACCCAGTCACTCACCCACCCAGTTACTCACCCAGTCACCCACCCAGTCACTCACCCAGTCACTCACCCACCCAGTCACTCACCCAGTCACTCACCCACCCAGTCACTCACCCACTCACCCACCCAGTCACTCACTCACTCACCCAACCAGTCACTCACCCAGTCACTCACCCACCCAGTCACCCACCCAGTCACTCACCCACTCACTCACGACTTTTGTCGTGTGTGTGTGTGTGTGTGTTTGCACAGAGGGCAACAGAGATAAAACCTTTGTTTACGAGGGCAGGGGGGTGGTGGTGGGTGGGGGGGGTCGGTCTAACAGAGTATAAGTCAAGCGCGGCCGCGCCCACTCGGAGATCTACTGGCGCATTAATCAAAACACACACACACACACACACACCTTTCTGACCGCAGGGCGTCATTCCCGCCCCCCGGTCAATGACCTCATGGCGCCGGGGGTCATTTCACAGCACAATAACATCCACACAGACACGGAAGCAGATTAGTGGGTTTGCTGTTGTTTTACTTCATGCTGATGTTTTATTGCTGGAAAAATGATCCCAATATGGAGCTTAAAAAAAAAAAAAAAGCCGACATCAGCGTTTGTATTAAAAAGAGCATTTTATTAAAACAAAATGCTTATTTACAATGTGGGCGGTGATACGTGTGCTGAAGAAAAGGCAAAAAGGCATCACGCCTTCACAAAAAGAGTTTATGCATTAATCACCAGCTCGGGAACGACACGTTTTAAATTAAAGCTGTGGCGCTTTTTACAGTGTCAATCCGCCTGAAGTCTGACTTCATGAATTTACAACGAGACAAAAATAAATGTAAAATAAAACGGCTTTTGGAACAATCAGACACGAGTTCATGGAGTTGAGGAAGCGGGTTCCTCATTCCGCAGCTTCACTTTAAATACTAATAGAAATGTTGGAATACAAAGGGCTGTTTTAGGGGACAGTTCTTGATGCAGGCGAATAGAACAAAGACAATGAGCGTCTCATTACGTCTCCTCGAGGGGACAGGACACCTCCTGTCACGCAGCTATGAAAATAAATAGCAGGAAAAACGATTGAGATGAGTCCAGGTGTAACGAGCCCTCTTCAGACCATCAATGTGACAGTGGGGGGGCTTCTTTGTCCACGGCGTCCTCTCGGGGGGGCTCCTCAGAGCCAGGGGTGCCAGGCCGGGTCCATGCGACACAGGTTGTCCAGGCTGTTCGCCGCCGCCACCAGCGTGTTCACCTTACTCTCCCCGCCCTCGAACTGAGCCAGGTTGTGGAGGCGGGTCATGATGGCCGTGACGGCCTTCTGGACCAGCGAGACCAGCTGCTGGGAGTCCATGTTCTCCGGCTGGCCGGCGGGGGACAGCGGCATCGACGTGTCCTCCTGGGTCTTCTTGTGCCACGCGATGATCTCGTCGCGCAGGACCGCCTTCAGGATGCCGTCCACCTGTCAAAAGACACGCGGAGATGTCAGCCGCGGAGAAGGAGAAGGTCCAGGTCCGGACGGTCGGGTGATTACGTGACTCGTCGCGCCGACGGAGGAGGGGAACAAACGGCAATCATCGTTTACAAGGAACACGCTGCTCCCCAAACACACGCCACGCCCCCGCGTGGTTGCAGACGGCCGCGGCGGTTGTGGCGCGTTTGCGGCGCCGCCCCGGACCGACCCCTCGTCGGGCACTCGAGCTCGACTGGTTCCCATCGCCGGGTGTTTTGTTTCTTCTGCACCTCCAGCTGCTGCGTCCACACGAGTCAGGCTTTAAGTGGCAGCCGGGCTTATTCGCAGACGCCACGCGGCCGCCATTACCGGCTCATTACGCAACCCTCCGACTGCGCCGGGTTTCATTGCATGCTTTTGTTTTTCAGTCGAACTTCCCTTCTGGGTTTAAGTGCTACACAATAAGTGGAGAACGCAAACCGCGGCAGCCTGGTGACAGTTAAGTATATCCTCCCCGACGCCAACCCCTCATTTTAAAAACACTCGGCTGAGCTTCCTTCCATCTGGGTCAAGTTGAGTGTACTTATTTTAACATTTAAATGCACTATTGTCACAGTGCAAGTGGTGTCAAGCACTGAACCGCAGTTTCAATGAAGCTTTAGCTCCTTCGCCGCCGACTGGATGAAACCAGCGTTCACTTTTTAGAGCAGCTTGTTTACGGAAATTCCAACACTGATGGTAAATGGTGACATCCGGCTTCTGACCTAAAATGACATTCTAGCAGTTGTGCTTCTGCTCCCATAATCCTCCAAAACAATCGTCATTCTGGGCGGCAGCTCGCCGCAGCGGCGCACAAAAGGTGGAAGCGGCGAGTTACCTTAAAGTTGGGCTGAGCGAAGCATCGGGCGACGGCGATCATGGAGGCGGTCAGCGGGCCCGAGACGCCGATGGGCGTCAGGAACTCGGAGATGTTCGGCGTCAGGCGGAACGGAACGGGGCGGTTGGCGTCCAGGTCGCCCGAGGCGTCGTTGATGTCGAAGCGGAAGTACGAGACGTTCAGCTTCCCCGTGTCCTGAAACACAGACGCGTGTGAGAATGAGGGAGGACGCTGCTCATGACCACAAGCAATTAAAGCAAACCGTTGGGATTATCTGCTGCAGCGCGGGACCGAAGACCATTATTGATCCGCCCGCCGCGGACACGGTAACGCGTCAGAGCATCTATAACACTCAATTCACCCCCGCTGACTTAAATATATACAGCCCGGTTTTTATCTGTAAGCCTGCGTTTATGTGCGAGAGGGCGGCGACACCAGCAGCCGTCCTGAGGACGATAAGCTCCCTCGTATGAAAAGGTGAGTGCATCTGACAGCTTTACAGCACAACATTTCATTCCAGCGCCGGCTCCCTCTCCTCCTCCCTTTCGCCTCCCTTCTTGTTATATCCCTCCCCCCCCCCCCGCCCCCAACTCCTCTGCTCCTACCGGCCTTAAGGCAGCGGGCCGAGACAACCAGCAGCCCCCAGGAGGCTCGGATAAGCCTGCGGACGGGCGGCTGCAGAGGCGACGGGCACAATGCTAAATCCATCACGCCATCAAAAGGAGAAAGGAAGGGGAACGTTTTTATTTCTGGCCGACATTCGTGGCCGAAGCCTCCAAGCATCATTGTGCCAACAGCGGCGAGGTCCGCGCGGATGCAGGCCGCCGCGTCCTGCCCTTCCACTCGCCCTTCCACTCCGCGCGTAGTGATTGTGTGTGCGCGCTCGCGCTCCGTACCGTAATCCGGCCGTGTCTAATGGGATCCGCCGAGTGGAACAGGCAGAGAGGGGGGGGGCTTAATGCCAGCGCTCAGCGGCCCGGAGGAACGCCTGTCAGCACAGGCCGATTGGGATCAGAGGGGTGGGACGGCCGAATGACAAAATCGTCTTTAATAACGACTTTCAAAAAGCCGTCCGCGGCGCCGAGCGTGCACGCACACACACACACACACACACACACACACACACACACACACACACACATGCACGCAAACAGGGCCTCTTCAAATTGAAACGTCTTTGATAGCTGCAGAGGGACTGAATGTAACGTTCTGTCAAAAACACGGCCGGGCGCCGAGAGCGGCTGACTGACGGGCCTGGTGTGAGTGTCAAGGATGTGGAGACGTCTCTTAATGCATCCATCTGTCACGCGGAGGACGCTCGCCCTTCACGCGTCTCCTACCTGCGCTATCTGCAGCATCTCGGGGTTGAGCCTGTTCAGGTGCAGCATGAACTCCGCCAGGCCTATCAGGGCCAGCTGGATGGTGAACATCTTCCGGAAGGTCCAGTAGTCGGTGGCGTTGGGGAAGGTGTGCAGGGCCCACTCCTTCAGCATGCTGCGGGGCACCATGTTCCCCTGCACCTCCTTCAGGATGTCCCGCAGGACCTGGTAGCAGACAGGAGGAGTGAAGGATGAGGGGGGGGGGACGGGGAGCAGCTGATTCCACCTCCTCCTACATCTCAAGCTAAATAAAACACATCGGCTTCTTTACATCACAGCGGCCGTCGAGGAGGTAAATGGTTCGAAATGCTCCACAAACCGTTATACCTGCACATCAATGCAAAGCACCAATGGGGGCCACGGTTGTTCGTGAGCGCCTCTTTTGAGGGTGATTCTCAGTCCCGGCGGCCCCCCCACCTCGCATTGCGAGCCCCCCCCCCCTCCCTACCTGGTGGCTGGCCTGCGTGCCTCTCGCCTGCACAGTGGCCAGACGGTCGTAATATCTGGAGATGGGGTTGTCGTGTTCGATGCCCTTCTTGGCGCAGCGCTGCTTGTAGATCTCCACCAACGACAGCGACGAGGGGTTGTCCTCCACCAGCCGCATCTGAGGCGACACCGCCACCACCCGGGGCACTGGAGAGACGGGAGCGGAGAGGACGCTAAACATTTGGCTGCACCGTTTTTAACCACAGAGTGGGAGAAAAAGGCCCAGCAGGGTCAAAGGAGGTGGAAGAGTGTTGCATGCGTTGCCCAGGAAACGCGGTCAAAACAGTCACATGCTACGGCGGCCATTCCAGTTGGGAGGAAATGTGCTGGAAGGTGAAGTCTGCGTCCGCATCTACCCTCAAACAGACCAATCGAGTGGCAGGAAACAGCCTTTGAAAGCAAAGTTACGGTGTGTGTGTGAGACAGAGAGAGAGACGGACACAGAAGACGAGGAAACAGCAGCATCATCACATCTGTGGTGAACGACAAAAACTCAAATAAGGACCCGTCCCCATTTTCTTGACCGAGGCAAAAAGTCCCCCCCGCCCCCATCCGCGCACGCAGACGGCCGGTCGTACCCGTGAAGAAGAGGTGCCGCTTGGTGGTCTCCTTCCTCTTCTCCAGACACGGGTTGAGGAGCCGGAGGAGCTGCAGGACTCGCTCCTCTCGCCGCGACTCCGTCAGGCAGGCGTCGTTCATCACCAGGTACGGGTAGATTTTGCCGTTGTGGCCGCGGATGTAGAGGCGCCGCGCGGCCGTGTTGTGCTTCTGAACGATCTCCACGCGGGGCATGAACCTGGAGGGGAGAACAGAGAGGAAATGATGCGCTCCATATGCCAGTTTTATCCCAGCGTGTGTCCGTGGCGGAAAGGGCTTCACCTCGCGATCTTGATGTAATAGTGTGTAGGTTTGGGCATGAGGAATTCCCCGGGGATCTCCACCTCGGCCGTCTGCGCAGAGAAGTTGCTGAGGAAGCGGCACTTCTCCTCGATGAGGAAGAACTTGGGCAGCTGCTTGGTCTTGGCCTCCAGGATCTTGATCCACTTCTTCAGCTTGGAGATCAGGTTGTGAAGCTTCATGGAGCCCGGCACGCTGAAATCAAAGTCTGGCGGGGGAGAAGGAAAAAGCCGATGAAGCAACACAGCACCGGCGTCTCCGTCTCTGTATTTCTCTCCCCAACTGTTTTCCATCCTTCAAGAAGGCAGCAAGCACAAAAAAAACATTATCTGTAACAGTTGAGTATCAACAGCAGAGATATTTAAATTAAAAGAAGTAAAATGCTGCAAGCGAAATGTGGATCGGGGGAATCAAGTCCTCTTTACAGTCCTGAAACCGACTCTCCGCAGCAAACATCACGAGACTGGAACATCAGCTCCCAGGTGTGTTTCTGTGTGTTTGACCTTTAACCCCTCCTGCAGCAACAACCCCCAGAGACCTGTGCTACAAACAACGCCGTGCTTCTGAGCCACGGCGCCAAATAAAAGACCGTAAAAGGGTTCAAACGCGTCCGAGCAGCAACGCGTGAAGCCTCGTTGGTCGGATGAGGCGTGCGAGAGGTGGATGTTGTCTTCATTCAACACCAAGAACACCACGATTTTACCGCGATGGGCTCGGGCCGGGAGGTGGGGAGCGCCTTGCTCAAGGGAACTTTGTGGGTAAGTTATCCGCTGCAGGCCGGCAGCGCGAGCAGAACCGCTGTCGACTTAACGCTCCCCAGTGGAGGCGCCGGGAGCTGATTAAATTAGAGCAATAAAAAAAATGAGTCTTAAAGTATTAAATCCCTTTCAAGCCACGAGTCACGTTGCACATAACGCATCGTGATGAGCTGCAGCAGCAGCAGCAGCAACGGAAGGAGCCAGGCAGGTTTTCCATTTTAGAATAAAGGCCCCCAGGACGTCTCTGTGACGTGCACACACGTGCACGCTTCTCCTGCTCGCCCCGCTGTGCCGCCTGTAATGAATCCACCAAACTGCACGGCTTTGCCATTTGAAAATCTGTTCTCTCTCTCCCGGCGTGAGACCTCCTAATGCTTTAAATAAGCCCTTTAAAACAGCCAATGTTCTTTTTGTAGTGGTCCTATTTCGCACTCCGTCCGCCTGCGGTTCACCTGCCTCGGTGGGTAAAATTGAAACAGTCCTGAAGAATTGCAACCCCGATGACAATTTCGCGCCGTAAAGGTGTACAAATAGAAAACCAGAAAGGGGCTCGCCGGTCCCTTTCGAACACAATACGGCAATATCCTTCCATCTTTATCCGAAATAAAACATTTCACCCGCTTCAATCTGGAGACGGCTGCACATAAAGACGCAGGCTTTATATTACAACTCGTACAAAATAGCGTTACATTAATGTTTCAGCCATTCAACATGAAAAAGGCCCTTTATAGAGTTAATACAGTGGGACAATAATAAACCTGCAGGCCGTTTCTGGGAGGAAATGCAGGAGTCTCTCCGAGTGCAACAGGTTCAGAGAGAAGAGCTGCTTTTAACTCCAGCGGATTGACCTCTGACCCCTGCCCAGGTAGCTGGCCCGGGGGAAGGCGAAGGCGGGCAAAGCAGCCGGGCTGATCTCTGACCTGTGTGCTGCTGGTCTGCACCACCAACGGAAGGTAGACGTTAAATGTGGTTAATTTCATTTCAGCATAAGAAATGACATTTCCTCTCCGCTCGCTAAAGCCTCTGGAACAGATCAGCTGCTAAAACAGTGAGTCATGCAAATAGCGTTTTGCCGTAATTGCGTTTGAATGCACAAACACATAAACCCGTATTCTCCGGCCCACAAACCGCGTGACAGCGAGCGAGCCGCTGACGTGGTCCGGCTCTTTAAACCCGGTTTGTTCCGCTCTCCGGGAACCGTGTGTGGTTTCCGTCTCTGTTGGCCCGGCTCCGGCGCCGCCGTGGGGACAGCTGGAGAGCAGGGAGGGGGATGGGGCGGGGGAGGGGGGGGGGGTGGCCCTGGCTCCGTGGGCACAGCTGGCACCACAACATCTGGGGGGGGGGAGGCGCGTCCAGTCCCGCTCGCTCGTGTTTGCGTTGTTCATCGCGTCGCTAAAGGCATCACACCTGCCCAGGATCTCACCGCCATTCCTCTTTCTTCCAGCTCCGCTCTCTTCTCGCCGTTATGCTCCTCTGGCTCTACTTCATCTTCAGCTGCGTCAGGAGATTGTTTTTTATTTTTTTCCCCCCCCAACCTCCTCATTCTCTCACAGTCCTCGTCCTCCACTGTCCCAGGGCCAAACACATTAGCTCTACCGGCCACTCTGAGGACCAGTGGAGGGGAAAAGCACGGCGGAGACTGAAGATCAAGGAGGGGAGAGGATGCAATAAAAGGGAAGACTGGGCGGATTCAGCAAACACGCACGTGTGCAGTGAGAAGTCAGCAAAGAGGCTGTTTATTTGCACACGGAAGGCGGGTCCGGTGAACTGCGGTGCAGCTGTTGTGTAATGAAAGGAAACAGACACGCGGCTCCAAAAACAGCCCATGATTGTTTGGAGAAAGGAGGGAGAAAGTCTCGGGTCCAGTTGGACGCCGCGGCCCAAACTGCTGGAGGCTCTCCAGCGCTCTTGCGTTGGAAGGAGACGTTCACCGCCGGGTGAAATAACGCGGGACCTTACGTGACCACAGCGACGTGCCGTGTCAGTGCTCTCGTTTTCTCATTAAAGAACATCGCAGCTGCTCCCCGGCCCATTTAGAAGCAGTATTCTCTGGAATTCCCCGAACTGATTCGATGTTTGATTTCATTTAAAACACCACAGCAAGGTTCCTTGACAGAGGATAAATACTGTAGGCACAACCAGCCTCCACCACAGGAAACAGCACTTGACTGCTGGCTGGCGGCACTCAGCCTGAATGCGAATAAACCACATTAACATTTCAATACCAAATGGCCAAAGGTTCACAGAACCAATAAGGTGGAAATCATTTTTACTCAAAAATCCATTTCAACCTGATAAAACGCCGCTAATGAAAACAATTATTTCATTACAGGTTGAGTACCGAGACGTCGTCTCACGAATACGGTTTTAAAGACTTTTCAGACCCACTGAGACCGAATCGCGCGTTGTTGTTTTCGTGGTTTCAGCTGAGGCGAAAGACCGGAGCGTCTTCTCTCGCTTCATCAAACCTGTGAGCGGCTCGGTGCTCGTTGAGATCATCGCCGCAGTGCTGCACCAGCGTGGATTAGAAATACAGCTGACGGGTGCATAATAAAGAACCTTTGTGGGCGTGTGCACACAAGTGTAGGAAAAACACAAACACAAACACACACACACACACGCTTCTAACCATCCACCACCCTCCTAGTTAAAATCACATGGCTGGAAACGTTAATGACATGGCAGAGGCGCGATGCTTCTCCTCCCTTCAACTCCAGCTCGCACATAGCGACACAAGTGCTCCTCGCGTGACAAGAGGCGCCGCGCGAGTCGCTACCTGCGAGATGTCGCGCCCTGTCGGAGGCTGAACCCTCGTCGCGTTTCCAAGTGTTATGACAAAGTTCAGATGGTCGACAGCCACGGATACAAAGTGAACAAACAAGGAAGTTCAAAAAGCCAAACACAGGAAACGATGGTTTGTAAAGAAGCTCTGCAGAGCTCGTCTTCCCGTTCTTCAGGGGTTCTCCTAAAAGCTCACGCACCTGTTGTGAACTGCCCCTTCATCTTCTGGAAAACGGGGTCCTGGGCCGTGGCCTGGGCCCGGCGGGCCAGCGACTCGGAGGCGGCACTGGAGAACATGGTGGACACGTTGGAGACGTTCTCCAAGCCGACGCCGAAGGTGCTGACGAGCTTCTTCACAAAGTTCAGCGTGTGCGGCGTGATCTTGGCGTCGGACACGGCGCCGCTCTTCTCAAAGGCCACCGAGTAGCACTTGGCCAAACCCTGCTGGAGCTGCCTCAAGACCTGCAGAGGGAGAGAGAAGAGAATATGAAGGGAAGGAAATAACGAGGACCGCGGGAGCGTCAACGCGCAATGCAAGCCGAGAAGATCCAACTTTCCACCTCCGTAGCACCAGGGCCTCGCTCCGCTCCGGGAAAAGAAAAAGTGAAGCCATACAGTAACTGGTTTCACCCGGGGGGGGGGGGGGGGGGGGGGAGATGAAGCGTAGAGCCTGCAGCTGCTGCCGGGCGCCCAGAACCCTCACAGATAATCACAGATACGTGCACACAGCAACAAACTTCCGGCCCTAATCCCTTTCCCCATCCCACGCGCTCAGCGCAGCCATCCATCACCCGTCTCAGCCCTCGCCCCCCCCCCCCCCCCACAGAACAGCTACCCTCAGTGGATTCGCCAGAGCTTGGCTCAAACTACTTGCAGCGGCACCGAGCTCCGCGTTAGACGGCGTTCCTCCTGCACCGACATCAACAGTTTCAGGGCAATGAGGGAATTTACTAAATTCACAATTAATCTCGTATCCGGAGCTGGCGCTCAGTTCTGGAACATGAAACACGTTCACGGCAGAAGACGTTCAGTCAGCGAGGACCAATTCAGAGGCAACGCAGAATAACACTTCAGACTAAACAGATGTGTCGGCACATCAGACACGCCGGGGGCACGCCGGGGGCTGGGGGGAACCGGGTGGCGTGACACACACACACACACACACAACGTGCACTCGGACTGCACACACAACCAGCCGTATCATGTTCCTGCTGAAAACATTCACCGAGTCAGACGCAGGTTAAACCAGCGCCGGCGCTGCCCTCACCTCTTCGTGCCAGTTCTCCCTGAACCACACCATCTGGTCCACGATGCCCTCCAGGGAGGAGAGCAGGGTGGGGTGGAGCTCCCGCTGCATGTGCATGATCCGGCTGCAGCGCCACATGGGGGCGGTCGCCCGGATCGGCCCCGGGTCGGAGGCCCCCGAGTGGGGCTGAGCGCCCACAGAACTGGGCTGCTGCTGTCCAGATGCATCTGGTGGGAAGAAGAGTGAGGAAGGGGAGGAAAGGGAGAGTTAGAGTAGAGTAACAATGAAAGGACGTTAGCGGTCAAAGAGCATCTTCCGTAGTCATATATATATATATTATATAAAAAGGGTTGATGGTGAGAGATAAAGAGACATATTTACTTACCACTTTTGTAGCGCTCCCTCTGCTCGATCTTCAGTGTCAGGTAAAGGGTGCGGATGGGGAAGTAGACAGCCTGGGGGTACACTCGTCCCACCTTGCAGATAAAAGAGGGTCACAGATTACATTTCAAAGACTCCCCCGCAGGACCGCAAGAGGGAGGGGGGGGGAGGGAGAGAAGGAGAGAGAGTTTGTGCACTTGTGTCACAGACAGACAGACAGACAGACAGATCAGCCTGTTACAGCCGAGACCTCTGCTGGAGCACAAGGAGTGTTTGGAGCGTTGCGTCAGGGGAGGTAAAGTTATAAAAACAAGTTATGACTGTATTACAATATGTGATTGATGATGAAATAGCCGACAAGACTTTGTCCCCGACAACGATGGAAAGCTTCGTGGTTGAAGTGAGGACGAAAGAGATGCAAAAGTTGCAAAAAAAAAATCACCGTAAACTGTGTGGAGTTGAGCTGCTTTGATGAAGTAGTGGCGGGTTTATTCACCGCGGTGGATAGTTTGATGAGGAGAGACGGGGTTAGTTAGCCGCACGGCGCTCTGCAGCATCCGAGCTACGTCGTCGGTGACTAATGAACTGTGAGTCAGTAGCTGCATACGTGTTTTCTCTCATGCTGCGAGCGCAGGCGGCAGTGAGGTCACCGCGTTCAACGGCTCCGAGCAGACGCTCAAACAAGCAGCAACACCGTGAGCAAAGAGGGAGACTCAACACTGATGTTCGCGTGACACAAGTGGTTGTGACTGCAAAGCGAGGCCTGAAGGGAGAATACAAAGCTGCCCAACACTCGAGAAAGCGGAGAATAGTCATTTTCTCCAGGGAAACTACACGTCTACACTTATCTATCGATAAGACACGGATTACAATCAAGATTTCAAACATGCTTAATAATCTACAAACGTGTGTTTTTAGCAAATATGGCTGGATTTGTTCATAAAGTGGGATTGTCTGTGTGTTTGCTGTGGTACTTCCTGGTGTAATAATGTAAAACGTTCTTCGCTAAAAGTAGAACAATAAGCAGATTGTCCTTTTGCAAACTGATTTGGAGATACGCAGCTTCAGGATATCGATGGAAGACCAAACCACAATGTTCTCTCGGGTCTCACAAGCTGCCGTTACAGCGCTACTTGATCCCTCTCGACCCGCCACGCGCCTGCCGGGCAGAAAGAGACACCTGCGCCTCCCCACGACAAAACGGAGTTCAATACGCCTCCAAGTGGGCTTGAAGAAGAGAGAGAAGCAGCGGTCTTCATACTTCAGCCTCTGGCTAAATGCGTGTGAGAACCTGTAATGCTTCTCGGACTCTTTCTACTCTCCTTCGACATGCGGAAACTCTAATTTAGACAAGTGGCCCAGAACGGGTCGTCCCGCAGAGGTCTAGAACATCCTGTTGTTCGCCTGTTCCACATGTCCCTCAGTCCACACAGGCAGAGACGCTACGTGGACAGCTGGTCAGCGGTGGGCTGCTGCAGCGGCAGGTGGGAGACGATAGCAACGGGAAGAGCAAACTCAATTTATTTTCTAGATTCCATTTACAGCAAATGTGTATTTTTCCTGATGCTCCTTTTCCCAGTGATTAAAATCAGAGAGGAGAGGGACAGATTTTAAATGGAAAATGCGCCACTGAGATGAGAAATAAGACAGTCAGGAGTAACCGGACGATCCGTGACAGCCAACAGCAGCACTCAAGATAAAAGAGGAAGGGAAGCGGCGAGGAAGAGGAGGGACCAGAGATCAACCTGCTAATGGGAAGATAAGAAGCGTCACATTTTGGAGAGGCTGAGGTGGGCCGAGGGCGAGACTCGGGGGAGCTGCGCTCCTCTGTTGACTTCTGATTCATCTTCCCGCCTGGCCCCAGGCGCGTTCTCTTCACCTTCATCAATATTTCAACATGCACTTTTTAAACATCCCGCCGCGGCGCAGCGACTCATAAATAAATGATTCAAGTGCGCAGCAGAGACAAAGGCCGCCACGCATCGAAATGTGCTTTTCGCTCTACGTACAAAGGGGGGAGGAAGAAAAGAGGGCGTTGACCTTTCACCCTTCAGCCATTACCAGGGTGGCGATGCAGACCAGAGGGAGGAGTGGAGAGTCTCTAGTCACCCATTGATTTGCATCCATATTCATGCCAAAGACACGTGCGACTTTTTGTGACTTCGCAGGAACTCAGAGGGCACAACTTTGAGCTTTGTAATAATAAAAACGTGTCAAATTCACTCTTACAACTTCGGTAAACATCTATGTATATATATATATATCACACTGCCCAGCTGTGAACTGAAACCACATCTTTCTGCTCCCCACGTTTCCTCTGTGGGACAGAAGAGGCTGTTTGACTACTCTGTGAAGATCACCCTCTTCAAATTGTGCGGAAATAATACTCCATTAAGCAAAGCAAATTAGTCTTGGGTTTAATTACGAACTGTGTTCCCGCAGTGCGGATGCGTCCGATATTAGCTTTATAATCATTTCTTAAACAAATAATTTAAAAACCAATTCACCGGGGACTGGTGAAAGCAAATAAATTGCTGTGCCAGGGGACTGTAGAAGAATTAGAATGCTTAATTTGGTAAATATTGAAGCAGGAGAAAGGCCACATTGCTACGCGTGAATGCAGCTAATTTATCTCGAACTGGTAAGACGTGCGTGAGCGCTGATGCGCGCAAACACACACACACAGGCCAGATGTGCTGCCCCAAAAAGATGAAAGAGGAAGCCAGGAGGGAAAAAACGGTTGCATTGATGGAGTTGGGAGAAGAGAAAAGGAGGATCTGGGCCTAATGGAGATCCGGCTTTGGGAGAGGCTCACCTGGCTGATTAAGTTGAGCAGAGGTTTGCCCTCTGAACCGACCAGGCAGGTGAGGAGCTGCGGTATCCATGCCAACCACTGGATGGGCGGGACCCCAATGCAGTACTTGTCCACAGCATCTGCCAGCGTGTTCTTGTCATCAAAGCTGAGGAGCCACAACACCTACGGGTGAAAGAAGAACAGAAACATGTGAGCAAAGGTTAAAGCCGTAACACAAAAACGCCACGGAGGCCGGACGACGCCATTGAAACAACCTGTCAATCACAAGGTAGCCACGCCCCCAGCTGTATGGTCTAGTCAATGACAACGACAATAATAACCCTGTACTGCTGTTATGTTGCTGTTCTTTCCTCTTCTCCTTTTATAAATTATTATCATTGTCTCTTTTGGAAGGTTATTCTTTTGTTTCAGTTTATTTAATTTAATATTTCTCTTATTATATTGTATATAATGTGTATCTTTTTATTCTATTTTCTTCCCTGTACATGCTGCTGTGATACCAAAATTTCCCTCTTGAGGGATCAATAAAGTATTAATCTATCCATCTATCCATCATTTACTGAATATACATCACCGCATTAGGGTCATTTTCTCACACACACTTTTATACAGGTTATAAATAGATAATCCAAGCTGGTGACCGGACTGCAAAAGGAAAGCATTTGGTAGCCGGTTGTCGTCAATAACCACACAGTGTTCTGATCAACCAGCCGATGGGGAGCGAATACATCCAACACAACAGCAGGCCGGTAAGAAAAGTAGCAAGAAACAAACAAAAAGGCACCACAAAAGGAAAAAGACGTCCCATAGTAACTATATTTAGACACCAAGCGCTGAGGTCTCAGCCATTAATCAGAGCCCGGCTCAGGAGGGGAGCAGCAGAGCGATGAGCGAGTACATCTTGGCAATCGTTGCCATGATCAAAGCTGAGCCAATGTGGAGGTGATCTCCCCCCCCCTCCCCCTCCCAGGGTGATCGCGTGTGCCTCTACATTACAATGAAGACATTACTACCCCCCCCTCCCCCCCGGCGGGGCTCTATTCAGCCAGCCACCGCGGGGGAAACAGATTGTGTATAATTACTGGTAATGACTGGTCATCTCACTTCACCCATCAGGTCCGAGCGCTGCCAGCTTGGCAGCCGTGATTAGAACAGATAATCACAGTGATGCCCGATGCTAAACGTGGACGTGGCCAGACCATGTTTATTTTTATTTTGTATTCAGCCCCACCTTCTGCTGTCAGGATGAATCTCTCTCTTCGGACTCGTAGGTGCATCTTTGAAAGCAGAGACCCAGCAGGCAGTTTGGTGGCTTTTCATTTTTTTTTTTTTTTTACCTCTCAGCCATCTCCAGCTCATTAATTAATAATGGAGGGGTGGGGGGGGGGGGGGGGGGCAAGAGGCGGTTTTGTTGAAGTGTATTAATGAAGCAGCAAAACCTTCTTAGAATTTAGCTCAATTTGCAATAATTGCCACTTCAGCTGAGAGCAGGAAGGCAGAGCACAGCGTGTCTCCGTGCTTCACCTTCAATGAGAGGAAATGGAGATCTTTCTTTGCCGAACCTCTGGGAGGACGGGGGAGTGAATGACCTGGTCTGTGTGAGGGGGGGTCCAACTCTTTAACTCCCACACAGGAGTCAACTGTCACGTGACATCGGCCTGACTGCCGGAGAAGGTCGGACCAGGTAGAGGGTCAGGACAGTGGAGTTTTGGGGGAAGCCATTAATGGGGGGGGTCACTCATAAAGGTTTTGCTGCACTGTAATCAATCAAATCACCACTTGTCTGAGAGGGGAACAGAATGGGGGTGGGCGCCTTCCCACCTTGGCGAGGTATTTGCGGGACTTGCTCTCGTTCTGGTGGCGGCAGGCGTGGAGGTAGCAGGTGATGGCGGAGACCCCCAGGTGGAGCTGGCGGTCCTTGACGAAGATGTTCTCCAGGTAGTCCCCCCACATGGCCCAGGCCTTCACCAGGACGTCGTGCATCTGCACAGCAGCTGAAAATGCCTTGTTTGCCTCCTCTGACCTGGACAAGGCGAAAAAGGCGTTAGGGCGACGGACGGACAACTAAAGTGAGCGACGGGTGGGAGGGGGGGGCCGCGAAGGCGTGAGAGCACGACGGGGTAAAGGAAAAAAGTAGATAGGAAGCGAGAGGAGAGATGAATGAAGAGCAGAGACGAAGGAGCGTAAGAGAAGGAGAAAGATGGAGTGGGCGAGAAACAGATTATGATGATCACATTCTGAATTATGCACTGCACATCAATAAGCACCATATTTCAGTCGCCGTAATCTTCAAGGCCCCCCCCCCCCCCCATCAGCATTACAGAGTGAGTATTTAACCCAGCATGAAATAATGTCACCGAGGGTTTAGGCACTTTGTTAAATTGGAATACGAGTCGAGCTCAACCTCATCGTACTGTGCAGATCAATCCGAGCAACGCTGGGTGACGCGTGAGCTCAACATCTCCCGGAAAGAAGCTCGGTGGAACGTCTGTATTTATCTTCATACACACCATCGAGTGCTACGTGCTGGAGACATCTTCCTCACTGGAGTATTCAACCAGAAAAGGGTTAAACCGCCAGGGAGGAAATCCAGCAGGGGACTCGAGTTTCGACTGCAGCATTTATGCTGAATCAGCCAGGTTTTAATCACACCATGGGGCTGTAAACCAGACGTTGGCACCCTGTCTGAATAATTGTTACACGCCATTGATTAAAAAATAAGTAGGAGGGGCACCCTGAGACGCACCACCCTGCAGTCAAAACAAGACGGGCCTCTCGTGGAAAAAAAAAACTACTTTACAGAGCCACAGTTGGTAAATGGGCTTCCAAAACTACTCCCGCTTACCTCCATCGACAAGTCTCCCAAGCCAATCAATTAAAATGTGTTATTATAAAAGGCGTTTTGGCATGTGATTAAGAAATGGGAGCTTGATTGCTATGGGAGTCGAAGCCGAAGACCCTGCAGTAATACGTAATGGGGTTTCCTCCGTCACTTTGCCGGTGTAAAAGTACATTAACAGTTTCTACTACCCGACTCAACAGGAGACGGCTGTCAAAACTCTGACACCCGTTTAATTGAATGATCCCAAAATCCTTACTCACACAAACCCTACTCCGCTGTTAATCCCCCCCCCCCCCCCCCCAAACACACTCTGTGCAGGGAAACATAATGATTGCAATAAACCCCGCTGAGGTGCAGGCAAGTTCTGCTGATCCCAGAGATTCCTGCAAATTGCCTCCAGTTAATTATTGAGCTGCATATACATTTTATAAGCCTCCCTCAATTTGTCTCTCACCCCCGAGGCAGCCGTGACACGTCAAAGACGACGGGTTCAACGGGGGGGGGAGGGGTGCTAAAGACTGTGGGCCGCTGAAACAGTGGTGACGTAGATGTAAGATAACACATACAGGTACGTCGGCTCGAGGTGAGACGAGCGCATGAAACGTACGGCTCCCACAGTGAAGAAAAGGGAAGACGGTGACGGACGGGATGGTGGATTCAGAGCGGAAAGAAAACAACCCCAAAAAGGAACAAAAAGATACCGATCTAAAATGGGCCAAAACGTGATGATGCTCGAGCGAAAGTGAAATGTGCAGCCGTGATGGTCGTACTTGTTGATTTGAGCCAGGAACATGCCCTTCAGCGCGTAGAACTCCGCCGTCATCTCCTTGGTGAAGTACTTCAAGTTCGTCGACTCGATCACCTCCAAACCCTAAAAAGAAAAAAGGACGATTGTTTTCCGTTTGAAACTGAAACTAACAAACAAACAGCTCGGTGTTCATTAAGAAGTAAGAAGAAGAAGAAGAAGAAAAAAAAAAAAAAGAGAGCGCTAAGGGAACTAGACTTCCATTACGGCGAGCCTCTGATTAGGTGTCCCCTACGTACCGCTGTGACAAACGACATGTGGCGGGAGAGAGAGGCAGAACCGGAGGAGATGAGATAGAAGAGAGAGAGAGAGAATAGTGTCTACTGGCACTTTTAATGACTTGTGGTGCGCTGAACTGCTTCTATTAATCAGAGCGCTCCGTGGGCTTAAGATCCCGAGTTACATTCCAAGTCTCCGCGCTATAACTTGTCACCTGGAGCCGCCCCGAACTCTTGCTCTTAATGCCTTCCCTCCCACTCAGAGTACCACTAACTACACCTCCAGCCACTGCGGACAGAGATCCACCCGAGTACTTAATTCGACTCAATGCATCTACTGTGTTATTCTGCAGGAGGGGGCCGGCGGATTTGGAATTGGAGCACGCATTAGCACGGTCCAAATGCCGTGCAGCTGTGCCGCATTATGGTGCAGGTGTCACATGGTGCGATGTATTTATCGTGTTTTCATCTCACATAATTGGACTGCGCAGACTAAATGACGTGTGCCCTTTCTGGAGAGTGACATAATTGTAATACATCGTCAACGATGGACAAAGTTCTCCCAAACAGGCTTTTGGCTCAAATGTATTGGCATCAACAACTAACTGCGGCTAGCGTCCGTGGTGATACCACGCTGGCTTGCACTGCGACGTTGGCAGCATGGGGGCGGCCTACCTGCATGCACTCGTTCTTGCCCATGACGCCAGCCAGCTGCAGGTAACATTTGACCTGCTGCCGGATCTTCTGGAAGCAGTCGACGATGGGCACGGTGGGGATGGTGTGGATTCGACTTAGAATGTCCAGGGCCACGTTCACCAAACCCTGCGGGGACACGATTCACAGAAACAATTAGAAAACAAGCGGCGAGCCGCTCATCGATCCACACCTATCGTGCCCAAAGAGGCTGCCGTACCTGCTTGCGCCCGATCTTGCCGTACTGAATGATGGCAGAGGCCGAGGCATGAACCCCCAGCATGGCGTTGTTGTTGTTGGGATCGTGCTGCGTGTTCGCCTCATATGCCGTCACTATGGCTGTGGACAGGGACAAAACCAGCGTCAATTCTGTCCTCACACAAGAGTCGTATACGAAGACAAAGAGTGGAAGCAGAGAGCGATACGAACACCGAGGATCTTCTGGCGCTCTGAAAGCGCCGCGGCCACAATGCAGAGGGGGGCACTGGGGAGCCGGCACGTATTGCCAAGAAAATCCCATTTCACTTTGACGTAAAGTTTGAAGGCTGTCAGGTATGAATGAAGTGGATTTCATCGGCATTCTGCTGCAGAAGCAGAGCCGTCATTATTTCAGCGCCTCACGCTGCGAGTGGGAGCTGGAGTTGCTTGAGACGTCACATTTTGCAGTGGCTGCCTCTGGTTTGAAAGTGCAGGTGTGGGTACTGAGCAAGGTAAATATAGACGCCGCGTGTGTGTGTGTGTGTCCTGCGGCGAGAGTGCTTTAGCAAGCTGACATTTGGAAAAGTACAGAGACCCTGAGGGGATCCTGCAACATGTGTCCTTTTTAAAAAGGACCCCTTCCTGGAACTAACACGCGAGTGGCACCCTTTAATAGCGCCGGTCCTCACGCAGGGAGGCGGTACTGGGTCTGCTGGTGTGTGTGTGTGTGTGTCGTACCTTGGTAGTGGTGCTGGCGCCACATGAAGATGCTGCTCCAGTGGGACAGGTCGTCAGAGACGATGGGCAGCCGGTTCCTCCAGGTCTTCACCACGGTCTTCATGTCGTGGAGGCTGGTGTTGCGGCCCAGGTTGGCCGGCTGAAGCCCGGCGTTAATTTGGGCCGCTTCCTGCAGCTCAATGATCTGCTGTGCCGCCTGCGGGAGGCCAACGAGGACCGTAAATCAGCTCTTGACCTTTTGTTGCATAAATCACACAGTACCTCGACGCCACTCAGTTGAGTCTTTAAACCTCTACGACGCGCGGAGCGCAGCCACATGGCGAAAGCTTCCTGCGCTCCTGATGGACGACGCATTTGTTTACGACAACGTTCCGTGATCTCCGGCCCGCTTCACGCTTTGGTCCAGACGGCTCCACCAGCTGCACTTAATCTTGTTAACATTTTGTCTACACATCTCACAAAATAAATGCTTCAACACTGAATTAGTCCATTTGCTGTCAATTGATTAGTTATTTACTTATTTTCTATTTTTTTATCTCATGTAAACGGTTAGTGTTCTGCTGTACTTTCTTAAGTGTTTTGATATTCATAATAAGTTAATAAAAATACTTTTGTGCAACTCCTCCTTATGTCTCTTCATATTTTTACAGTAGTATTGGTGAACTGTACCATGAAGAACTTACTGAAATATCTAAAAGCATTTATGAAAAAAAGGGAGCTTAAGGAGGATGATAAGAAATAAATAGTCGGGATGGTAAAATGTTTGCAAACTGTACATGAAGAAAGAAGAAGAAAGCCACATGATGCGACACTGTGCTGCATTAAAGGAAGAAGTGACCACGGGAAGGTAACACAAAAGATGAGGTGAGAGGTGGAGAAAGAAGATGCAGCTGCTTTCCTCCTCCAGGCCTCTGGCTCAAGACTCCGACTCGACAATCCCGCGGGCTGAAAGCCTCCGCGGACGGATCAACGTGACCGAACACGTTAACCTCTGCAGACATACCAGAAGGGGAAAACCAGCCAAGCCTCCGCATTCATACACTATTCCGCCAACAAGCTTCTCTTCTCGGGCCAATTTCGTGGAATAATTAACAGGAAGATGCATATTGTGAAAATAAAAAAAAAAGAGTTGGCATTAAAAACACCTTCCAGCGATATTTCTTCACGCCATCCAAAATATTTAGCGGGGAGAATTTCCCTTCGGTACTGCAATGGCTAATCTGCTTCAAAACGGCAAAGAAGAAAAAGGACTAAGAGATGGAGGGAAAGTGTGAAAATGATAATGGAGGGTTTCTATCTCACTCTGAGCCCCATTGATTGGCCCAAAGCCGCTGTGTGAACACATAATCAATCATTCCATTATAGCTTCTCATCAATCAATATTAACGCCGGCCCTCATAATCGATAGCGTGGGTGATAATCCATTGATCGTCAGTCACTGCAGAGCGCTGGGGTTTGATGATAACTTGATTGGAGCGGTATTGGGACCCTTCTGTATTTGCACGGTCGGAGCTTCTCGTTCTCCGAGCCGGTGGAGTTTGGGATGGAGATTTACAACAAGCCGCTTGGCTGAGCGGAGGAATAAATAGCTTGTTTTCCCTCGGCTGGGGGTAAATAATTGGACTGCACATATGGGAGCGCGCGCGCGCACGGCGAAGCGCACAATCACAATAGCAAGGAACGTACTCAGCCAATTCAAATACCCATTTTGAAAAGATACATTCAGTGAATAAGAGCTTTGCTGATGACTTAACCCCACCCGCATCTCCCAAAACAAAATTAATTAGGCAATACAATATTTTCACAATTATCTGTTAATATCAGCTGATGGCCCTGTTCTAACCTTCACTCAGACTGTGCCATTCATCATGTAAATGTAATTCTTCAGCAGGTATTTAATCAAATGGTATCTGATGGTAGTGAAGTAATTACAGCTATTCTGAACTAGCTGTTACTGCCGTCCTCCTCTTCTCTCTCTCCGTCGCCCCATTCTGCTCGCTCTACCCTTTTTCCATTTTCTCCCTCTTCATCTTTGCCCTCGTCTATTGTAATCTCCCGCGGTGGAATCAAAAGGGGCTCAAAAGTTTTTTGGATCTCAATCCTACCAGGCGGGAGTGCGGAGAGGAGGCCGAGGCCGTCCCCTGAGCTGCTGCGTAACACGCATCTCTTGAAGCGCTTATCGCATGAGGACGGACCTCCCTCCTCTATCCCGACTGCGCTTTTTGCACACCGACCTGCAGCAGCGGCGTGTGGACGTGGGAGACGATGTGAGGCAACCTCCTCCACTCGCGGATGGCCAGGCTGGACGCCATCTCCACCAGCCGCTCGATGAAGTTGAGCTGCTGCTCCTCGGGGTGGCAGATGGCCAGGTAGCCGCGGTGCATGTTCACCTTCCACGCCATCTCCTTGGGGCAGCTCAGCTCCACCTGGGAACGTCAAGCAGACGGGGTCCGTTAGCGCGTCGCTACACAAAGCTGAAAGCTCCACACTTGTCAGCATCTCCTCGACAAATAAATGATTTGATTTTTTTTCAACTATTTTGTGTGATGACACATTAGCAGCACGTTGCGAACGGATTCTTCGGGGAACAGCAGAGTCACAAATGGACATTTAACTGTAGATTCCGAATGTAGAAAAAACAAAAAGTAAAAGAACACAGAAGTGAAAGTGGAATTGTTGACATTCTGTTGAAGGAAACACAAAGTGTTTGTGTGTTTGTGGTGTTTGTTGAGCGCGATTTTCTTGTGCTCGGTTGTCCGCATGACGCCGTGCAGAATAGCGCACACACTCTTTACAGCGTGTGTGGCGGTTTTAATTAAATGAACATCCAAGGGGAAAAGACCCATGACACTTTCCTTGCACAATTTAACACAAACGCACACAACACGGTTTCCAATTCATTTTCTGATGGGTTTCAGCAGGACTTTTGCACTAATGACTAATCAACCTGCCGAGTCTGACAGAGAGGCGGAGGAGGGGAAAAGGCCCCCGCTATCGATTTAATCGCTGAGTGAATTAACACTAAACAAACAACAGCCCTGGGGAGGCGGCACCCTCGAACCCGACAGCTTCGCCATTGTGCGTTTTTTAAGTGAAAAGACAGGAACAAAAAAAAATAAAAATAGGAAAAGTGGTAGAAGATTACAAGGACCGGTTAGAGCTCACTTATTGGGAGGGCGGGGTTGACGAATACCCCGGAGACAGCGACGCCCTTATCAAGAGCCGGCGTTAATCGAAAGCGAGGGGCGGTTGGACGTCGCCTCTGAGATGGCGAGCAGCGGGCAGCGTCTCGCTCTTCTCCTCCGCCATAAAACAAATCACCCAGCAGCTCGGGTGATTATTCACGCCGTGCACGTTCGCCGCTAAAAGCAGAGCAGCGGGACGAGAGGGCATTGATGACAAAAAAGGGAACCCGGAAGAAAGTAGAAGGGACACAGAGCAAAGAAGGAAGGAAGGAAGGAAGGAAACAGGAAGGGATGTAGCGGCGTTGGTGATGCCATCCAGACAATTTAATTAGGTGTCACCTTAAGACAGAGCGGCTCGGTGGATTGCGTCCAAGTCTCCTTGAAGGAGCAAAGCAGGCGTATTTGTTATGTGTCAGGTGCTATCACGAGCTGCCACCCGTCTACGCTTTGTTTTCGGAAACACAAGACCAATAAATTAACCGAGCAAAAGGCTGAAGCGCATTTCCACAGCGCTGCAGTCAGCTCCCTCATTATCCCCCCGGGCACCTGGCAGGAGGGGAAACTGGTCACTGGGTTCGAGCCTTGAGAGGCTCCACTGGAACTTCTGCCTCCCCGCATACCGCCACAGGTTTCAGTGACTTTTGGTCGTATGTGTATAAATACACGTTGTGACTGCACTCACCTGTACCAGGGCTTCCTTCATGGCGGCCCAATTGGAAACCCTCCAGGCGCACTCCAGCATGAGGTACGGGTTCGAGTGGCCCTTCGATTGGCCGTATTCCGTCAGAGGCTCCCACTGGTTCAATTCCTTAGAACAGCTGGAGAAGAACGCACGGGAGAGGAA